>NW_025767141.1:687723-921506 GCF_003918875.1 Haliotis rubra
TTTATACGAGCGGATATAGACCGGCGTGAAACTGTCTCGTAAATGCAGTGTTTGTATAATGCAACCATAGACAAGTGTTGGTTTTATCGACGTTTTATTGTAATACTAGCTAAAACGGGGCCCCACGGATATCTCTGAAACCCGCAGACATTTTAGTAGGTCACTGTGCCATTCTCTCCCGCTAAACGTGAGCTCGTGCGTCCTGCGCTCTGATTGGCTGGTTCCGCGCACTGGCTCGAGATTTTATGCACACCGCCGTCGCCATTTGTGATTATTATGAAGATGACTGAGTGAATTTGGTGTTTGGATTTCGAGCTTTGGACGCATGTGTAGGAGACAATCGACGCGGAAATTCAGTGTGCACGTAGGACTGACATTCACACTTTAGTGTGACGTATTTCTGTGTTGATTCTAAACGCCTCCAAATGGATAGTTTAGTTCGATTCGCCTCGTCCGCTGCGACAACGGGCATGGAAGATCAACAAAGACTTCTTCACCAGGGACAAGTTAGCATGGCGAGTGGAGTCATGCCTCAGCAGACTGGATACGACCAAAACATGCAGCAATCTGGGAATCCTTCCGATCCAGACCAGCGCAAACAAGAAATTGGGGATATACTTCAACAAATCATGACTATCACCGACCAAAGCTTGGATGAGGCTCAAGCCAGGTGGGTCGACAGGCGAGTGCAAATTTTTATTTCAATATTTTCCGAATTTCGATTTCTGGAATTTTACCATCGCGATTATTAGTTTCAGCTGTGTGCTAATGATATATATTTGCTTTCTCAATACAGGAAACATACCCTTAATTGTCATCGGATGAAACCAGCGCTTTTCAGTGTGTTGTGCGAAATCAAAGAAAAAACTGGTACGTACCGTTGTTGGCCATGATCGCACATTTCATATTGTTAAGTCATTATTCTTCATGATACAGATTTTATAAACATTCGACAAAGTGCGTTATCTACATTATTTTATTCATGCTCATAATTTACTACCAATGTGATGACAGGGATTAGACCATTTAACAAATAGAGCATGTGTTGAGCACTAATTAACATTGAAAGACGCACATACTACGCATCATTAAACTACATTAACAGAATAATAATGTTTGCCAGTCAATGTATAGTATAGCACACAATTTAACAACTTGTGTGTATCATGAATATATTCAACTCAGGAAGTGATTAAGTGTGATCAAATGATGTTTAATATCACTGTCATAAAACCAAAACGATTTCACATTCATTTACAATATATGTGATATGCTGATTAAATACAGAACAAACCTACCGAAATGTTACAGCAAATTAGTGTATGTTCAACATTTGAACATACTTTGCTCTGTCAAACATATACACTAAACATTTAATAAGTCCATTTTCCCTGTCAGACATGTAATTAAGGCAGATATTTGCTACCAAAGACTATGTAGCAATTGTTACAACCAAATAATATTTTTATATCGTAATGAACAAGAAAAGAACAGCTAGTTGTACTTGTCACTTTCTAATGGCTAACAGATTTCATGTCAGTGTTGTCACTACATCCATGTGTGACTGAAGATCAAGCGCAACAGAATTATGGATAGCTTAAATAGTTCCTTGATACAGAAAATTACAGGTACACAGAATGGTGACTAAGGTACTGTAGTTATATATGAGGGAGAACTTGGTAGTGGGTAGACTGTATGGACTTGATGACAACTTTGGTTTGTTAACTTCCTTAAGGCCAGACCAATTTTATTTCTTATTTTACGGATTTTTGTCCTCAGAAAACCTAAAGGCAGGAGGGAAAAAAATAAAAATAAAAATCACCTGTCAAAGTAATATTCCTTTTAAATACTAAAAGTATTTCATTTTTGGCAATTTATGAAGTGTATATGGGGCAAAAGACAATCAAAAACAACCTTTTTTGTAATTTACATTTTTTGCCAATAAAAACATGGGGATTTTATTTTTTGAGCGGGGAAAATAAATTGTTAAATTTTTCTTATTCTTCATAAAATACGACCGGCAGATCCGTAAAACAAGAAATAAAATTGGTCTGGCCTAAAGAGAAAAGAGATTGTTATATATTATTTGCCTTCAGAGACCAGTTTGTTTGACAGACATACCGTTAGTTATATGTCTGTATCTTTAATACAGCAGTTGAAAATAATAACATAGATAAGCAAATAACATTGAATTAATTATGAAAATACAACAGTTTATTTCCAGAACTATTTTCACTTCTATTGACTAGCATATATATTATGAAAATTAATTTGAAGATTTATTCAGGGTTTGAAAAAGGAAAAGGAAGCAAATTGTTCTCTCCTTATAGACAATTTCAGTGTCTCCAACTAATAGAACTTTCCTGTAGTTCATTTCAATCAATCACTTGAATTATTGATCCCCTGAAATTGGTGATCATCTCTTTGAGTGTTTTTCAAGTCCATCAGTAGAGATTTAATCAGCATTGTTTACTATGGCCCTGAACTCCCCTTGACCAGTGGTCATTGTGTATCATGTGTAGCCATTCTCCGGCTTCATGGGAAAGAAGTGTGACTATAGAAGACTTGCTAGCTAAGATTGTCAGAGCAATGAGATCTAGGAATATTGTCTGTGAGGGCTCAGGGGTTGCAGATTGCAATCTTGACACTGATCTGTCAATTTATGATGGATTGGGCTGCTGAATATTTGATACAGGAAATTGAACACTCAGGGTTTACATTTCGCTCCAGAATAATTTCTTTCACCACCAAGCTATCAGGATTGATGTATGTGAATTATTTTCAACAAGAAGACAAGGCCTACTTCTACATAGGAAGCCAGCTAGTGTTCTTGCTTTCAAAGAAGAGTCAGTCTGTTAGGCACAGACTTGGTAACATTAGAAAACCTTTGAATGATAAATCTTTCGAACCTTTATTTGGCAAGTAGGAAAGACCCTAGGCCTGTATTCTACCAAGTTTGAGGCTTTGTTTTTTATGGACTATTTACAGGGATCTGAATTATTTTTTGAAAATACTCAATTCATTGATGTTAATCCTTAAGCAAATTACTTCTTGAAATCTGAAACATTTAATTATCAATTTGTTCCAAGAAATCAATTTCCTGAAACCCTCAACAAAGGAATCCTGGAAACGATTTCCTGAACTGAAACACATGCTGATAGCAAACAGTAACTGACAAAGAAATTCCACATAGATACTAATCATCTGTCTGCGGCCATTGAACGGACCCTGCCATACTCCTCTGGGTAAATTAATTTCCAACCCTCCAAATTTCTCAAATAGCTGGCCTCTAAATCCAAGTAAATGGTGGTTCCCAGTTCTTGCAGTTCAGCCTCAAGGAAGTGGTTACAATGAACCCTGACCTCCTGACCTCAGGTTCCCAGCAGGGAGGGGAAGACTATCCTATCTAAAATTGCCCTTGTGTCAGACAGGGCTAGTCTTGATACTGATTGCAGCCACTGTCTTCAGAATATAACCTGATACTTAGCAAGAGATGGACAGTCTGGTGGGGTGGATGTCAGAATGCTGAAGAAATTGATTAATTTGTTAATGATTTGGTCCCCTGGATTGTTAATGATTTGGCCAAAATGACGAAATACTGTTCACTAATTATACTATATATACCATATTTTTACATAGTTTAAAGAAAATGGTCACTGCTCCTATATGGAATGTTTGCTCAATAGATATCTTGTATCTTATATTGTATCTTGGCTGTCATTTTGGACAATGAAATCAACACATGTTTAGTAGTTTTTCACATAAATTTATGTTATATTTTTGAAATTCAGTTGAAAAGATATATTTTTATGTTCATGGTTAAGATGAACTAGTAGCATCATGTGAATCTTATTTTATTTCTCTGTTCTTATGTGGCTCTGGAATTAGCAGTTTTCTGTCTTTTTCAATGATCATGGGAAATTTTGTTTGAAGTATGGCTTAAAAACACCATTTGGTAATAAGTCAAGTTTTTGAAACAAATGTCTTAAAAAATGAGTTGCAAAATGTCTTGAAATCCTCAAGTAAATACAGTTAATAATGTATGCCAACACTAGGAAACAAACCAGTTATATAAAACGAATTATTGTGATTATTTTGATATCATGTGGTATTTGTAATAATTTAAAAACTTTTCTCAACTGTCAAACGTCAGTTTCATATTTGCAAATCCCTTTTTTACCAGCACTTGTTTGCAAGTCTTCCTAAACGTGCTAAAGCTCTTCAGTATAGATCAGTTTTTGAACATCCATTGTGCTAAATTTTGCTTTTTTACATTTGGTGTTTATTATATTGAGATTAGTATCTATTTTTATGCGAATACATGATTATAATTATGATAAGGACAGAAAAAATCCAGTCCTGTGAAGTTTCTGTTATGTCAACAATCAGTGAGATTCCATGAAGTTTGACCAAATGTAAATGTGCTGTTCGGTAAACAATCGTTTAATATCATTAAAAGTGACAAAGCATTTCAAGTATTTGCACTAGTGGATCTTCCCTGTCAGCTTAAATGTGATACCACTGTAATTTAATTAGACAGGCAGTTCCTTGACAGTGTAAACAAATCATTAACGGGGAAGCATTCAGTGTCATGATATTGAAATCAAAAGGGTCCTTGTTTAAATCCAGATTTATTGTTGGGAGATTTACTCCAATTTGGGGGTTCAAATGTCTTCAGCCAAGCAAACCAATAGGCCAAGAGCTCGTGTCTGTTTACAGCCCACACTTAAATAGATCCTTCCATTTCTTTCTCTTCAAATGACCTTTCTTGAAGTGTGGGGTGGAAAATGTGCCATTTATGAAAGAAGGGTGCTTTTATGAAAATCGCCAGTTAATGCCTGAGCAGCTACGGCTCTCAGAGGAGGACAAAAGAGGATTTGGATGCTCAGAGGGCATGGATGCCTTGGACAAACTAACGCTGCAATTTCTTTGTTGTTATTTGGAAACTGCCAAGCTGCGACCGATGTGGATAATTTGACATGATTTATTTTTCGGGCCATTGTTAAATTGAATATGCAAACTTGTTTGTTTGGCTCTGTTCTACAAAGCATGTAATAAATTGTTATATTATAATCATTATAAGCGTAGTTCATTGTAAATATTCATTATGAATATTACAAAAATATATGTTTATGAGCACTGTTTTGTCAGTTTAACATTTTATGCTTGACTTGATTGACTTTGTTCAGCTTATTGATTTAATTCCTCAGAATAAGTTATAATGAATTTAAATTGCTGATTTTATACATTTCTTTTGATAATTACGTTATGTGGATTAAGTAGATAAAATGATGACCCATCCCCAAGCAAGCAAGTACTTCCTAGTAGGCCACAGTGTTTATAACTGTATCAGGTTGGATAGGAACACTTAATGACATGATATTAACATACCTTATGAGTAATACAATTTAGGATACCCTCTTTCTGCTTGATACATCCTGTTTGAAATGAACATTTTGCTGTGGCTTTGTGTTTGGCTCATGATATTGTTCAGGGTGTGGACGTTTTTGAGATGTCCACACTTTTCTAGGTATTCACAGGTTTAGTATTGCTGGTTTGTTCGGCATCTGGATTTTTTCTGCTCATTTATATTGTCTTTTTAATAAAAAATGCAAATTGTATGTGAACTCTATATATAAATAATATTGGTCCATTGTAACATTTAATGATAAGTGATGTCAAGTCTGTGAATCATTCAAATACATTAATTTCAAAAAGAGGAATTTTTTCAATAGTGTCTGTCCTGAAGAATACAGCTTACGTAATGTAGCCAACATTTCAGGTTCTGTGTAAACTACTGCTATTCCATTGAAGGCGATCCTCCCTGTCTAAGCTACAACCAGTTGTTTGTTTACTGATTAATTAGGACAATTATAAACCTTAATAACAATAATTTATTTATACAAGAATAGATCTAAGAACTTCTCGCATGTTTCTTTCTATGTCAGAAATTCTTGCGCGTAATTGGTGATTTGAGCCATGATTTGAGAGATCGTACTTCAAGATTGCCAACAAAGATTTTGGTTCCAAAATAAGTTGTCAGTTATTTTAAAACATGTTTATCATCAAATTGTTTTCATATAAGCACCAACTAAATCACAATATGGCCTCATTATGACAGATTGAATGTTGTGTCTGACAATTAATGATAGATTGTTAACATTCCGTCAAGTAGAAACATTAATCTAATACCATCGTTAAGTTTTCCGTTACATATTAAGTCATGTACGGGTCAACAGCTTCGTTTCCTTAACGAGCGCTGCATGTTAGTCAGCAAGTTTTTATCCGCGCTAAAACCCAACTTTTTTAGCGAGATACACAACCTTAACTCAGGACGTACTGCAGTGTATTGTTTCGTGAAATTTAGGAGCAGGGTTTCCATGTGTTCTATTTTTCATGTGTACCTAGCCGTTTGAAATAATGGCAACGTCAGTGTAGTGATTACCCAAGATAACCTACATGACCCGAGATCTGGGCCGACATGGAGACCTGGCTGGTATAAGGAGTCTCTCCGATAAGAGGCATAATATGCAATCACTGTTTCAAGTTGTAAATCAAGCTGAAAATAGTCTCATTTGGGCATATATGAAGCTAGGGGGACTAGCCTGAGTTGGTGTGTCTCGTGGGATCTTACCATGGCAACAGTCGAGGCTACACTAATAAGCAAATAAACTATTTGTCCTATAACCCAGTAGTGAAAACATATGTTTCTAGGTATTACCCAGTAAGTGTTACAACCATTGATATATACTGGTTTACCAGACTTGTATACCAAATGGTTAGTTTCCTTGGTCTTGTGTGCACTTTGCTTTGAAAATATGTGAATCTGGGCACAAAAAGTTTGAAATTATGTGATGGATGTTTTTTTCTGTCTTTTGTTTGAATGTGTGTATAAGACTTGAAATTTGAACGCAGAGGACGGACAATGGCTTATGATATTACTATGAGATTTATCATTTTGAAAGAATCTAAAATCAACGCTTTATGTCCTCCAACACACTTGGAGGTAATTGATAGGCAAGCGCTGTCAAAGGTTAATATGATACGAAAAGGATTTTATGGATATTAGGTGTGTTCACAGATCACATTAGCCCATTGTAGCTTAGTATTAAATGAGATATTTTTTCACCGTTGGGGTTCTATGACTGAGCGTAAATATAGCATAAGAGCCGACAAAATATCACACGATCTACTCGTTTTTCTGCCTATTGATTTTTAATTCAGTGGCAAGTTAAGGGGTCACCCGATAGCTCGAGATACAGCAAGGATGAAAATTATCTGCCAGGGATTATTATGCGTAATTTGAGCTCCCCTTCTCGCCCATCCCAAGACCTGTCAATGATGTGTGTGGCCCTGAAATGATAAGATAGGCCGCCTCACAGTGAGCTCTTGAATCTAAATGTGTTATTGAAATGAGCAGGATCTATAGTGAAATCTACATGACAGTGGGGATTTATCTGGATGTGGATTTCTCTTTGGTGACGTTGTTGACATGGCGACATGGATTTCAGGAAACAGCTTGTAGTACAGAAAAATCTCCACAAATCTGTCTTTTTTTTGTCATTTCAGTAATTATTATGAGAGATTTTTAAATTGTGGCTGTGATTACATTTTGACGTAATGGCATGTTGTGGGTATTTCAATTTTAAAGGAGTAGAAAAAGCACAAATTACGTTTATTTCACCTGAACCTGTTGCATGTAGATTTGTCGAATGACAGCTGGTCTGAAATTGACAATGATATCATATCGTTAATTTTGATGAGATCACCAGAGATAGAGTAACACATGTGACCGGACTTTAGCTCCAGGGGAGTGCAATCAATCTCAGTCTGATTGGAAATCAGCAATTAGTGTGATGTAATAGCAATTTACATTCTAAGCAAATTCAGAATGAGCATCAAATGTGTATTAAGTGTGTCAGCAAGAGCCATGGGCGTAACATCAGTATTGAAACTAATTAACTAATGAAAGAGTTCCCCAACATAACCAACATTTACCAGTCTTGGATTATGATGGACATTTGTGCCATTTTGGGACATATATGCTCATATGTGACATTTTGGCAGCTATTGCTTTGAAAAGTTGATTTAAAATTCACATGCAGATAAATGGCAAATTTACAAAAATACATGACAGATTTAGAAATCTGATTAGTTTTGTTTTTCGGTTTATTGTCGTGACTGTGGAGAGTTGAAGTCCAGATTTTTTCTGGTCAAGAGTGCAATAGAAAATGTTCTGACATCAGTGAAGTTGGCCTGTAGTCTTCATGTTGTAATTGCTTTACTTAACATTTTTATATAAACAAACATTTGAATCTCTTCTTGTCAAAATAAGTTTATTGTTCTTAAATCTTCTTTTATTCATTTCACTTATTCTGGTGCCAAGAGAATGGTTGCTGGGTTCATTTCTCTTCTTTGTGTTTGTTACTTTAGATGCAACTAGATGATGATATTTGTTGCTAGGTAAATGTCTCCTCTTGGTATAGTTTTATCAGTTAGGTGATGTTAAAGGCTAAATTAACTCAACATAGACAGACTTACAGATTGACAGAATTCACCAAAAGACATAACTGTCAAGTCATAGACAGGTTAGACAGAATTGATAGATGGATTTTTGCAGACAGAGATATGAAACTTCAGTATGGTCTACCGACCTGAAATTGTGGAATGCCTCCGTGGTGCAGTTGAAATACATCATTGCATTTGTTATTTCAGAGTTTGTGAGATCAATTGCTATTGAAATATATTATTTTATGTTAATAAATCATTCTGAGAGAAAAAATAAATGTTAGAGCGAAATATATATTTTGATAATGTAAGTGCTTTTGAAAGTATTGTATGTTTATATTTTAAAATTGTATGAATTTAGTTTCTTTGAGTGGCATTTTAGAAGTTGGGAAGTACAATATGGAACAAACTTTATGGATAACAACTTCTTTTTATTCGTGAGTGCGACGTTTCGATACAGATTCTTTCACCGTTGTCAAGCTTGTATCACAACGTCGCACTCACGAAGCTTGACAACGGTACAAGAATCTGTATCGAAACGTCGCACTCACGAATAAAAAGAAGTTGTTATCCATAAAGTTTGTTCTATATAATGAATTTAGTTGTTGGGTCGATGTACAGAGAGGCATTGGTGAGTCTTTTAAGGTTTTGGGAACGTAGCACTACCATCACTTGGTGGAAAACAGCTAGGAATATACAGAGTTGTTTATGATCTTGTCCCAAGTTGCAGAGAATAATTGTGCACAAAAATGATCTCAGACATAATTGGTGTAAATATTATAATAAGTAAAGAAATGTGTTGACAATTACCAAGTTTAAACCTGACATGAGATAAAGGGCTAAATTGTAACTGGAAAGGTATGACACTTTGAACAAAGAAAACAGTTAAACATGATAGGGTTGCATAAGAACTGTTGAGGAAGCCATTAATTCCGAAAAGCTGATAAAATCATGTAAATTAATGGTTAAATTTAGCCCAAAAGATCAAAAGATTTTCATGGCATTTCCTGTTTTAGAGATAGTGTCAGAAACACCTTTTGTACCTCCTTGAAAAAAAACCCTTCGTTTTCTTGCTTCTAATTTACTGCAACACAAAATTACTCTCCATCCAGGCGAGTGAAAATGAGCTTAATCATCGCCATGGTAATTACAACGATAGCTGATAATTACAGAGAACATGTTTATCTAATGTGGAATTAATGACATCGTTTTTAGGGGGGCATGATTTGATGTAGATCAAATAACAGTCTATACAGACAGCATTGCTATACTTAGCCTGTCAGAGGATAATTATATACACATTTTGTTGCGGAGGCAGATAACCTCCATCGCTGTGTATTTTCTTTGCTGCTAAGCAGCACAATTATGCAATAGGATTAGCCATAAAGTGCAGCAGATTTGCAATATCTATTTCCAGTTACTGCATCATGGTATATGGCGCTGTGTAGAAAAAGATGGGAGTTGGTGGCGCTATCGTCAGATAAAGTTTATGAGTTTTGATACCTGTCAGTTGGTAATGGCTGTGGGTATTATTGCTGGCTCACACGTGTGTTTTATACCATAAGATGGTATGTCAAAGTCTCCATATCAAACTAAACTTAGGTGGGTTTGTCAAGCGTAAAACAGAAGTTTGTGCCTGGGAACTGTCGCTAATGGTCATGAAAAGGGTTCTAGTAACGGTGGCATGGTTTATTTACTGGCCTTTTGGCCCAGGGCTTGCAGAAATAATATCGGGCCAGCTGTTTTGTGCACAGTGGTGTTTGGCCTGTTCTCAAAAAAATTGCATAGGAATGTACACAGTTACCATGGTAATTATCACATGTTATTATTTCATGGTTTTATGATGTAGTTTCTGAATGAGGAAGACACTGTTTCAAAGATGGTACACGGTCCAGGCTAGCTATTCTCGAAACGGTCGTAGCCCTACGAACTTCTTAAGCCCATTCTTAACACATTGGCTACGATCGAAGTTAAGAATTCTTAGGGCTACGAACGTTTCAAGAATATGGGCCCAGATTTGTGAAAATAGGACATGAGTCAGTGACAGTAACAGAATGCAGTGTTCAGTGCTAAGGGTTCTGGAATCATTGCGGTCAGCATAATGAAGGGACCCTGAATCTTACACCTGCTGCATTACAGTAATGACATGGACCCCTTGAATTTCATGCTTTATTTCATACATTGCTATGTAAAATTTGCAAGTCTATCTAGCTGGTTACATGCTTGAATTAGGGGCATAGAGGTAATTTAAGGCCCATTTTTGAGTTTTCTCATGAGTAGCATATGTGAATCCTATTTCAGGTGACCTCTGCCATAATATTGTAGCATAAAATCCACCTCGCTCGCTCACTCACTCACTGACACCCACTCACTCACTCACTCACACTCTCACTCACTCACTCTTGATTTATTTCAAACATTCTTTTCTTTTATTGTATCAAGAGTTTCCAGGATTGGAATAACATCTGATAACAATTAATGTATTTGATATGAAGTTTTAAGTGTTTGTTAAGTTAATGTTCTTCACTAATGTTTTACCTGATTTCTTGCAGTACTGAGTATTCGCAATACACAGGAGGAGGAGCCCCCAGATCCCCAGCTCATGAGACTGGACAATATGCTGATAGCTGAGGGGGTGGCAGGACCAGAGAAGGGGGGTGGGTCGTCAGCAGCGGCCAGCGCAACAGCTGCTGCATCAGGGGGCCAGCCAGACAGCGCCATTGAACATTCAGATTACAGGGCCAAATTGGCCCAGATCAGACAGATATATCACACAGAGTTAGAGAAATATGAACAGGTGAGTTCACAGTCACTCGCGTCCAATGCTCCATTAATAATGGACGATCTGTCTAAATAATTTGACGTTATTTCCAGGTTGGAAGTTTCTTCAAAGCAATTCTTATTATTTAATTTGTCAAAGCAATGATTATTTAATTCTTTTGATTTTATGAATCCTTACTGATAAAATGTGTCTTTGTTTTACTAGGCTTGTAACGAATTCACAACACATGTGGTCAACTTGTTACGGGAACAAAGTCGAACGCGACCGATAGCGCCGAAGGAAATTGAAAGAATGGTCAGCATTATCCGTAAGAAGTTCTCAGCGATTGAAATGCAACTGAAACAGAGTACATGTGAAGCTGTGATGATCCTCAGATCACGGTTCCTAGATGCCAGGTAAGTCTCTTCGCGTTATTTCCCGCCGTGATGTTGCTGGAATATTGCTAAAAGCGGCGTAAAACCAAACTCAGTCAGTCTTCAAGTTATTTTTGATTTCAGAACCCGTTAAGATCCGGGTTAGAATATTGATCGTCCGTAACCCATGCTTGTCGTAAGAGGCGACTAACGGGATCAGTTGGTCAGGCTCGCTGACTTGGTTGACACATGTCATCGGTTCCCAATTGCGTAGATCGATGCTCATGCTATTGATCACTGGCTTGTCTGGTCCAGACTTGATTATTTACAGACCTCTGCCATATAGCTGGAATATTGCTGAGTGCGGCGTAAAACTAAACTCACTCACTCACTCACTATGATTTCAGATTTAAATTTTCCTCAGGTTTTCTGTACTTCAAGTAAAATGTTTTATTGTCCAGTAAAGCAGCATAATCAGGTTTTATAGACACCATGTATGTAAAATATCAGTAAAAATGTGAATAGAATTTTACTATCATTCTATCCAGTCCAATTTTAGCACAATCTTAAAAGTAGTTGCATGATACAGTATGTCATTACCTGGTTAACTTTAGACCTTACAAAGCTTTTGATTTCTACAGTTTTGCATCTTTGGATAAATGTATATCTACCAGCACAAATTCCAGACAAATATAGGCAAATGTACTATACATAAACAGGCTATACACATGCTGTTCACCATTCGAAGTAGAATATATTTCATTTGTTTAAATATTTTATGAAGGGGAACTGTGAAAGTAGCATCTGAATGATCATGCTTCAGCTTCTGACAATGATGAAGTTTATGATGTAGTGTTAAGTTCAGATGTTTTTGAAGTAATTGCTTTGAAACCAAGTTAAAATGTGTGGTTCACATGTTCAGTATGTTATCTTATGTTTGTTTATATGAAAAACCGGCACAGCTGGTATCTTAAAAAATAACAACCATGCCTTGTCGTGTAGAACTTATTAAAATATTCATAGGACACAGCAGAGATAGTTCCACATGGCAGAGTTGTCGTGTTAGACTTAAAGAAAGATTTGTTGGTACTGTGATAAGCTATGTCAGGTGAAGGCAATTATGATGAATTATGCATACTTTGAGTTTAATTTGAGGTTAGATTGTGCGAGAAGTATGCATGCTTTGGTGATAAAACCGGAAAAGGGGTGGGAAGGTGCCTGAAGAAATCGTATGGAACATTCCAAGAAGAGATCTACTTTAAAATCTTAGAAAACATTTTTTCTGCATTATACAGCTAATTTGTGGTAATTTATTCTCAAACTAAGATTCAAGTTTTGGATAAAATACTTGAGTTAACAGATCATGTGCTATGAGAAATGCACTTGTATTACTGACAACAATGCCAAGAGTCCTTCTGTGTGAACTTCACCTGTATGACCTTCACCTGTATGACCTTCACCTGTATGACGTTTACCTGATTTTGAATGTGGACTTACTGCTAAAATAATGAAATGCGAATGTAAAATGGGTGAAAATATACAAACTTGGTTATATTATTTTAATAACTTTGCTATTGTTTTGACCTGATCTTGACCCAAGTTTGTTTCTTAATGAAAGTTTCATATATGGTTTTCAGAAGAAAGAGGCGTAACTTCAGCAAGCAGGCAACAGAGATACTGAATGAATATTTCTACTCGCACCTCAGTAACCCATACCCTTCAGAAGAAGCAAAAGAAGAGCTGGCGCGGAAGTGTGGCATTACCGTATCTCAGGTTGGTGCTATGATCGTGATGGCTACTGCAATAATAAACTGCCTGTTTGGGCCAAGTAGACTTAGAGTCACGTGGTTGGGTTGAGTACATTTAGTTTACGCTGTTTTTGACGCTTTCATTGGCATTTTTTAGTTTCCGTACGTGGCCTAGAGCATTTATCTCAACATACCCGGAAGACATGTAGCTCAGTATGAATATATTATGCATGTTGTTGTAATGTGAAAAGCTAGTTTCTGCTCATTAAAGCTGTTTTCGCTGTAAACGTGTTGGCGATAACTGAAAATTTGTTTCCTGGCAAGCTGTAACTAACTTAACTTGTCTGTACATTATTGAGATTTGTTTTGAACACTGCATGCTTAAAAATTGTACTATAACAAGTTCATTCATCAAATCACCTTGAATTGTCTTCTTTGAAACTATGTGGTAAGATCTGATTTTAAGCAAGTTGTAACATTACAAATTTTGTGTTTATGCATACTAAGTGTAAAATGAGTACGGTAGTTTATTCTGTTCCAATGTAATTGTAATTAGTAATATATCGGTAACATCATACATACGTAGGTTTTCTGTTTAACTAAATGCATGGTCAATTACAGCAGTTAGAAGAACCTTTGCCCACTACTTTTGACACTATGACGCTTGGTAGACAGTGCGGTGATATTGTGTTAGCACATCAAGATTTTAGCATCAATTTGGGATGCAGCAATCCATATTTCTTCTCATTTTTGCCGTCCCCAATTTGTTTACTGAATAGAATGCTTCACAAGTGGATATTTGTGCTCTTGAGTTTTAATTTGTGTTTTAGTTTCAAAGCTGAACATTACGTTTTTATGAATCATCACAGCATTCCTAATTGACCATTTCTCATAATTCATCAGCCTGTGAAATGATACTTTATAAATTTTGAAATGAAATGTCAACAAATCAACCGGGTTCAAATCCCCACATGGGTACAATGTGTGAAGTCCATTTCTGGTGTTCCCTGCCGTGATGTTGCTGGAATATTGCTAAAAGCGGCGTAAAACCAAACTCAGTCAGTCAGTCAACAAATCAACATTCTGCTATCTTAGTAAATTGAAATTTCTATTTATTCACAGATGTCAGTGTTTAGGTGACAAAAATTGAAAGGATTTTAAACTGTTTTCAAATCCAAACAGTATCAGAATAATGTCCGAATAGCAAAATTAGCTTGTAAATAACATAGGTAGCTTGTTCTGTTTTCATTCCTAAAATAATGTTTACATTACTGCCATGAAAATCGTAACACCATATTGATTCTTAAAGATAGGGATATCTCTGCCTTATGCGATATCCCCGCCTTATGCAGTGTATAATTTAGAGAAACGAGTTCCACCAATTTGGACCCTTAGCTGTCAAATCTAATAAGCACGTTTTGGCAGTGGAATTGATTTTTTCTGACCTGCTTCCAAATTTCAAAGATGATTGTAGCTTGATTGGCTGGTTAATAATAGAACTGAGTAATTACTAACTTGAATCCCGGTAACGTTTGTTTGGCAAGATTCACGACATGTTCGTAATAACGTAAGGTCACTGCTCCAAATGGCATGACACATGGTATTTAATTCTTTCAAATGTACATAGCCTTAGAGACAACAAAGCACTGAAATAAGTTGATGAAAATTTAATTCAAATTTTAACCTGTTTACTTGTATAATTTTTCATGAGTATGATTTTTAAAAAAATGATAATGATAAAAAAATAGAACAAATATTCTGTGGTCCCAAAGCTTTGGCATAGATATTACCTCAGTAGATTATTTTTTAAGTTTCCATTTATCAACATAATTTATCATTTTAGTTGAAAAAGAAAGAAGACAGATATTGAATAGCAAAAATATTCTGTGATGCTGTATATTTTATGTAGAAGTCAGTGCAATCGACTCTATTTGAAATCAGGTGTTATTAGGTTGATATCCACTTGTAAGGAATTCTGTTCAATGTCACAATTCATTGTGAAACTGAAAGTCATACTGTATGGAATTAGTCAGTCTGGTACTGGCATCAAGTTTCACACAGGTAGACATTAGTAAGTTATCCAGGTAATTGTGAGGCAAATTGGGGATTTTGTCATGATGTTTATGTCTGGTGAGAACATAGACCATCGTGGCGTATTGATGTATGTTTTTGAACATGTGTCAAAATACTTTCTTTTTCAGAGTTGTAAAACATGTCTTATCTATGCTTTATGAAACATGGATAGGAGTGATGACATTCAATTTGTGTTTATTCCTTTTTCCAGAATCCAGATATTTTGACATGTGTATGATTTTGTTTTTCCACATGTCATTGTTTTATAACATTGATAATAATTAGTAAGTAGTTAATGGATTGTAGACACATTTTGTCAGGTACAGTTTTCTAGACATGCTTAGTTAGTTGAAAAATGTTTAATTTATGCATATTTACTTAAAAACTGAATTTTAGAATCCATACAACACAATTGTCTTAGTATTTGGCACACAAGAAGAAACATTGATATATTTCTAACTTATTTGCTGTCTGTACTAGATGGACATGTAAAGTAATGTAGTCAGATCACACATTCTTCAGTTCGTCTTTGTGAGATTGTGAACATATTTAGAGACGTGAGTGTTGTTTTGAGGTCCAGTCTGTTGTCAGTATTCCATCAGGAACCCTCCAGTATAAAACAACTGTTGTTTGACAAATCAAGCAATGATATTTACAGGAAGGGTGTGGGGAACAGGATTTCAGAATGAATAATTTTCCAGTACATTGTCTATCGTTTAAAATCGTGAAGTTTTTATTCAAATTTCTTAATGGTATGGAACAGATAAAAATCTGATAAAATTGTTAAAATGTCTTCAAACCATCAGTCTCGAACAAGATCTATTGGCAAGAAGGATCTTATCTGCAATGTTTAGAACATAAATAATATATATTTAGCTCTGACAGAGATAGCACAAGTTGTGAAGCTAGGCTGCTTGTCACTTTATCACTGGATTTGAGGTCAAATACAGGGATTTAGTTGTCAATGGTATGTAGATCAATTGAAAAATTATGTTGCTTGTAGGACGTGAAATCGTTTGTAAATCTGTTCACTCTATCAACTGTGATCAAGAATTTAAAATTTTAAGGTTTTTTAAGTTTGTAAAAGAATGTTTAGTTTTCATGAAACTGCATTCTATTTTTCTCTAAAGGATAGTTTGATGTGTTTCTTGACAAGATTGTTCTCTTTTTCCGAGGTACTTTCAAGATAGAGTGGTTAAACTGTAAGATTAGAACGAGTCGCAAGTTGATATTAAAAAATGGTGCTTTGTGAGGAATCAGAATCTCTTTTTTCTCAGATCAGCATCCCCATTTACTAGCACAAAAAACCCACACACCTCAAAGTTAAAAAAATCAATTCCTCGTTCTTGCCCACTGGTACAGAGCCCCATCCAAGACTGGCTGAATGCTGCTGCAGATAATGAACCTGTCAATCAAACTCTGTTTCCTGCACAAACTGTAATAGCCACCAAGAAATTACTATGCAAATAGCAGTCTGCTCTCAATCCTTTCCAACAATGTAGTCTTGGATATTTGTTTGGTTTGTTATGGTTCAAGAATATGTCTAAAGAATTTCTAAGAGTCTGTGAACTAGGTCTGTTTGTCGAGAAAGAGAAGGGTTTTGATATTTATGATCAGATTGGGTACCATGAGGAACAGGTTAAATATTCAGTTTTTGTCTAAAATATATCAGATATGTGTATCATTGATGTGTATCATTGATTACAATGGTCAAAGGGGTCATATACGACCTTTGTTCTTTATGTTTTGGCATTCTCACTCTAAAAGATACCTAACTGTCTTACTTATGAGTAATTAACAACATAAGAATTTAAGGTTGGTTCACCGTCAAATAAAACAAAAAGCAAGTCGAGTGTTTTCTGCCTGAGATGTGTGATAAGAAATTACTCGTTTTCAATTAAGGAAAATGGCTGACTGTCCTGATTTCGCCGATAAAGTCCATTATTTTTAACCGAAGAAAATATCAGTCTTTAGTTGTGTCCTTGCTTCCGAACCCCGAGAGAGGGTAACGCAATATGGAAACTAGTCTGATAATGAATCTGTCACTCAAGCCGGGCTGTCCGGATATCGACTGCGTGTGGAATGGAGGGAGGGTTCTGTAGCTAACCTGCAGCTTACATCACAGACACTGCCTCTTGAGATCTTAACTATTGATCACATTAAAGGCACTGTATCACACCACACTTCTCTAAAAATAAATAATGCTTTTCTCTCAATAATACTAACTATCAGCCCTCAGGGTAGCTACAATATAATTTATTCCCCACAAAATTTTGTATTTAGATTACAATATTAAATTAAAAAGTTTGAATGAATTAATGCAACATTGCATTAATTCGACTCTAGCGCCCTTTACCGGCCGAACATTATTTCAAGCGAACACCATAGAGTTATGTCCCTTTGGGCACTCTTTACGAATATCCTACGCACAACTTGTAATTGAAACCAGTTTGGCAAACACCAACAACACCGCATGCGACAGTTCTTGACTTACGGAGCAATTGTTTACATTCCATATATGGCAAATGTTCCCTGTTTGCAAACTGTTTGCCTCGAAGTTTCAATTATTGATTTCAGGCAAGTCAGAAGGGAAATAAGTCTTTTATAATGAGGAAATATGTGTTTTTGTAGTAGGTGGATGTTGGTGTGTGAGGTTGAAGTTGTGTTGAGGGTTGTAATATTCGGTGTCTTGAGGTGACTGAGAGTTACTTGTTTAACAGAATACGGGATTGAATAGGACTGTATCTGTTGACTTGCTGTTGTCATGGTGAAATTTAACAGCAGTCAGATATGATTGAAAGTAGTAAGTTTTAAGAATGATTTTTTGTAAGAACATGTTGGTGAAGATTGTGGTTAGTTCAGTGCTGGTTAGATAGATATCTTGCTATATCTATTGATACCATCCCTGTATTGCAGAAATATATTGACTGTTAATTGTAGGATGTTCCATTCAGTAGTAGTGAATCAGTTGGGTGTGATGAAAACTAGAATGAGAATGTATGGGTGGTTTATTTTAAAATTGTGCTGTCATGAATCAAATGCAGTCTCCATTGTCTGTAAACTGAATTGGTGATTCTGTGGCCTCAGTAGCCACAGGTACATATGTTACTGTTAGGTCATATCCTGATATTAACAACACTGACCTATGACTGAAGGCTACATAACTTGAAACACATCAGATAGTTTCTTAGAAAAGGTTATTGTTGGACAGACAGATTTTTCCTTATCCTGACTCATGTGGTAAGCATTAAG
Source organism: Haliotis rubra (assembly GCF_003918875.1). Lineage (NCBI taxonomy): Eukaryota > Metazoa > Mollusca > Gastropoda > Lepetellida > Haliotidae > Haliotis > Haliotis rubra. The sequence continues at coordinate 706,440 of NW_025767141.1, forward strand.
CATTAAGCATGAGTCAGGATAAGTATAAAAATATCAATTTTATTCAGAAAATTACATATTTTTCCTTATCCTGACTCATGCTTAATGCTTAATGCTTACCTCATGAGTCAGGATAAGTATAAAAATATCAATTTTATTCAGAATATTACATTTTTTGTCTTTGAAGCCAATATTTGGCCCAAAGTCTACAGCAGATGTCAGTAAAATATTCCAAATTGAAATTTTAAGTATTCAAATTGAACTGATCTGATGGTATTAACCAAGTACTGAAAGGCGACATATACCATCCAAAAAAAGTAGGGGATATTGGATTTACAAGATTGATAAAATGCAAGTGATGTAGCCAAGGAGGAAACAGATGATGAAGAGAAATTTAGGGAAAATGTGACAATTGATTCCATTCTTTTGGAAATGTTTCATCTGTATGGATATATATTACTTTTCTCATATGCATTGGCATTGGCTAGTGGAATATCCCCTACTTTTTTTGAATGGTATATGAGTCAATGAAAACAGGACCAGACAAGATAAGAAAAAACTAATGCTTAGTTTCACGTTACCGCACTGAATGCGATGTGAAAATACATTAGAATTTTGAAAAATAATAATTTCTGAAAAAGTTACTTATTTTTAACAAAATAATGGGTTATTCCCAATATACTTTCCAAGGGCTTATAAATTCCATACACAAGGCAAAGTTGTATGTATTAGATTGGGTGTTAGTAAACGTAATTTATGCTATTGTTATTAAGAAATTATACACCCTTCTTTGCCACTTTGTTTTTGTAAACAATCTGTAATATACACAAGAAAATATCGACCGGTACTTTCTTAAAAGCGATTGGTCTAGAATTTGGGTTGGGGATGTTAGCGGGAACATGGTTTTTAATATGATTCAATTATCCGAAGGTTCCTCAAGCAGAATATGTCATTGGAAATCTTTCATGTTAAAATCTGAGTCTATTTTCAGAGCAAATAATATTTTGGAAATATCTCAAATTGCTTCTTATCAACATGCATTCAGTCTTGGTTTAAACTCTGCCGGTGATAACAGGTTAACTATCAACCAACTGTTACATGTTGAACTTTCAGCCTCACAGAGTCTGGTATCTCTCTCATATCAAACACCTTGCCGATTCCTTGACTTCACACTTAGGTTCAGTTGTAGTGATGAAGTACATCTCTTTAAGATTAGAACAAAACACTAGTCTGTCCCTGAGTCCATCATCAAACATGAAAAATATTTCAACATTTTTTTTTAAATGGATGTAAAAATATGATTTGATGGCATGTGAAATATTTCAACATGTTTTGAATTTGAATGTAAATATAATATTTGAGATACGAATGTGGCAGGAGACTTTTGAAAAATCAAAATTTGGATTGAAAGGAGATAAATAGGAAACCCTATTATATGGGTTAATGTTTGGCTGTATTGGTAGATAGAAAGTCCTAAGCTGCTGACAAGGTATGGCTTTCTATTTTGAGTTGATTATTGCCTGCCAAAAACAGTCTTCTGATTTGTGAAAGGACTGATTATTTTTAATGTAAAATATGTTTTCTACGTGACACTGAAGGAACCTCCAATTCTTAAACTATTTTCTATTTATAAATTAATATAAATTTTTATTGGTTATCTGTAGGTTAAATATTGCTACCATTTGTTCTGAACATTAAGCTTTGTTCAACATGTCCAAGGGTTTGATTCATTGCTCCGTCATAAATTGGCTGGGTATTTAACACAGGCTGTTAAAACTTTGAGAACAGCTGTTTATGTGATTAACGGAATCATATACCAGGAGAGTGTTCTGTCTAAGGACGTTTCATATCATGACGCAAAATCTTTAATCAAGGGTGAATAAAGGTGTAATGTTGACAAACCATAATGACAAAACCCATTTAGAGGTATCAAATACCTTAGAGGGTATCAAATACATTGAAGCAATTATTTCTTATGAAGAATAATTTTTTACTCAAAAAGAGAATTGTGTTTGGATGATTTCCAGGATTATCTTTATGAATTTAACATTTAATGATTTATGAGAAGAATGAATTTAAGATTGCTATGCATGAGTATGTGAAACTGATTTTCGCAAGCAGGGGCCCTCCTGTAGAGCCTCAGTAGTAGGACGGGAACTCGAAGCACTGTGATAATGAATGTGCCAATCAAACTCCATGCACACTACAGCATCTTGGTCCTACACTAGATTAATACAGAACAGCTTAGGTAGAATTCTTTAGACTGCAACCAACAATATTTTTTCCCCAAATTAGGGGTATCTCAGTGCAGTCTTGGAAAAAAAAGCGTCTGAAAAGATTATTTCTAGTGATTTGAACATTTTATTTAAGTGTCTGCACTGTTTGTTGCTTGACCCCCCCTTAAGTGCACATCGTGTTGTTTGACACAAGGGGGTTTCGAGATTGGACTAGGAACAACATTCACAATAAGTTTATCTGTATATCAGTTGGTGGCAGGAAGAAGGATGTGTCGTTTTTTGTAACATTTTTAACCATTTCATCCTCTGTTAAATCTGGGTTGAAGGGTTTGTCAGTGTTGTGATCCTTTCAAGTCAATTTTTAGGTTTCGTTTTAAAAAGAGTTTTATGATAGTTAAGGATTTGTTATGAGGAATGTGTCATTGCTTGGCTGGAAACTGACTTTTATTGTACATGGGTTAAAAATGGCAATGTTATATAACCTATGAGAGCATTCACTTGAGACGTTCTACAAGCTAGGCCATAACTGTCAATGTTAGACATGCATTCACTCTATTCCTGTGTCATGTGAAGGGAAACAGAAAACTCCTTTGTTTTGTAATCAGTAGGCCTGCCATGCTAATTTCTGGATATACAGATCGAGCTGTCCCTCAGTAATTTCACTGGGCCGTGGGGTAGCCTAGTGGTTAAGCGTTCGCTCTTTACACCGAATACCCGGGTTCGATGTGTGAACCCCATTTCTGGAGACCCTGCCCATGATATTGCAGGAATATTGCTAAAGCGGCATAAAACTAAACTCACTCACTCAGCAATTTCGCCCTTGTGTTCTATAGCTAATAGCAGTTGTAATTAATGGCCTGATTTCAAAGTTAACAGTCATTAATCATTTGCTATTTGCTATTGTTATGCCCCCCCACCATATATGGCAGGGGGCATATAGGGTTACCCTCCGTGTCCGTCCGTCCGTACGTCAAACGAAATGTACTCTATCCACTTCTCCACAAAAAACGCTCTGTGGATTTCAATGAACTTATACATGGGCTTTCTTGGGACTCTAATGGTGTGCATCTCATATTTTGTTTTTGTATTTTATTGTTTTTTTGTAAGTTTAGAGACATTTGAACTTAGGTACATTTTGCTGAATTTCTCTATGATGATAGTGTAATAGGGGATGAAGTCTATCCACTTCTCCACAAAAACTGCTCAACAGAATTGATTGAACTTCTACGTGTGTTTCATTGGGACTCTAAAGGTGTGCATCTCATACCTTGTTCATCCAATTTCTTAATTTTGTCACTTCTACAGATGTTTGAACTTAGTTGAATTTGGTTCTATTCATCCTGTTCATCCGATACAACAGGGGGTGTACTTTATCCACTTCTCCTCAAAAACCACTGCACAAAACTCATTTAGCTTACATATGTCTTTTATAGAGACTCTAAAGGTGTGCATCTCATATTTTGTTTTTGTATTTTATAGTTTTTTGTATGTTTAGAGACATTTGAACTTAGATAAATTTTGTTGAATTTCTCTCTGATGATAGTGAAATAGGGGATTAAGTCTATCCACTTCTCCACAAAAACTGCTCAACAGAATTTACAAATAAGTATTTACTTTGGACACTTGGGATATATTTATTTCATAATCAACCATGATATTTATTTAGTAGAAATTAATCACCAGAGCACACTCAGTGTAGGGAACTCTTCCTACAGCAACGGGGGCATCCATGTCCCTGGACACAATTTTTTCTTGTTTGAGGTTTTGTTCTTTCCTACTCACTAATATCACATTCTACCTGTTTATCCCCGCTCCTTTCCACAAAATATAAACAACAACAAAAGAATGACAAATTCCCTTCTTCCTTCCTGTATATCTATGTTGGGCTTGCCATAGGGCGAACGGGAGATAGTGTGATATAAAGATACATTTAGGTATAAGATGATGTATGGTGTGGAGTTACTTCAGTGAAGACAGCATCTCCCCCTTCCTTACAGTGTGAGACACAGAGTCAAACAGGATGTCTTCAAGGTTCATCTGTAACATCAAAATATCGTTTATTGACAAGGCAACATGGGAAATCAGAATTATTTGGGTTCAAGGTAGCAGCCATTTCATGTTCAGCATGGACGTAGGCTTTGGATAAAACCTGAAGCAGGACAGCTCAATGTTTACTGGAATATCTCCATTGTTTTGTGAGATACAGTCAATCAAAATGTGTCCATGTTGACGTGTGCAGACTGAGAATGGCATTTGGATGTATGTAGGGCATGTGTTACTTAAGTCGGCCTGGCTTTGGATGTCAGGACTGGCAAACCAGAATGGCATCTCTCAGTTTTCCGCTGATCCGTGGATTTCCACTGATAATGTTTCAAATTTATCAATTCTGTTAATTGTCTGAACCCCCATTCGATGACACAATGTTAAGTTTTCAGCTGAAAATAGATTTTCCTGTTGCCATCTCTGCAGTTCACATTGTTCATTGTGATAGTGTTGTTTTGTAGGTGTACTGCCTTTGATCCATTACATTCTCTGCTGTTGTAGAAGGTACAATACATTACCCTGTGATATTCTAGTTGCCTATTAAAACTTTGGTTGCCCTTCAATGATATTTCCCATTAATACAGTAGGTTGCCCTTCAATACTGTTGTTCCCCATTAATGCTGTAGGTTGCCCTTCAATGATATTTCCCATTAATACAGTAGGTTGCCTTTCAATACTGTTCCCCATTAATGCTGTAGGTTGCCCTTCAATACTGTTGTTCCCCATTAATGCTGTAGGTTGCCCTTCAATGATATTTCCCATTAATACAGTAGGTTGCCTTTCAATACTGTTCCCCATTAATGCTGTAGGTTGCCCTTCAATGATATTTCCCTTTAATACAGTAGGTTGCCTTTCAATACTGTTCCCATTAATGCTGTAGGTTGCCCTTCAGTACTGTTGTTTCCCTGTAATGCCCTTCAGTACTGGAGGTTACCATATGCTTAAGAGATGCTTATGATACAAAAAGGTATCCTATGGTCCAGACATGTATCATACTATTCGGAATGGTGTCCTATGCTAAGAATGGTGTCATATGATACAAAAAGCTTTCAAATGATACACAAAAGTGCTTTATGATTCAGAAAGATGCCTCAGCAATAATAAGTATAGCTTAACTGACATTCATTACGAGACCAGATTGCCCATACAATGGCATACACTGACTGACACAGGCTAGTATAATCAGCTCTTTATATATTAAGGTACTTAATATTCCAAAGCAAGAAAGTGAAAGGGTTGGGTGTACGTAAGACTGCCACAGGCACTACAAGTGTTGATAGTGACGACCAGCCCAGTGTTGTGCAGGGGGACTGGGGGTAATCCGTCAAGGGATAGTCCCTTGTGCTGGCTGGCCTTCTGGCAGGAACGTTCTCCCTCATCAATCAAGCCTGTCTTCCCCAATAGCCGGAGGGACCAGAAAGAGAAGCTGAGAGGGAAAAAAAGAAGTTGTATTAGCGTAGCCAGACTCTCATGGCTGAGGAGACTCTCAATTGTTGATCTGAGTTGTGCCTAGATATGCGCTAAGATCTTTGCCTTACTATACTTTCATGTTGTTGTATGGCAGTTTCTTGGGCATTTAAGGCACTTAACATCAAGAACTAATTATCCTTTTAGTTTCGTTTTGAACTATGCCTTTGTATTTGATCGAACATGATATGGTAGTTTGTGATATCTAGCAATTTGGTATCTCACTGGAGAAAATATATACATGGTATCAAACTGGATAATATTTATGAAGCTTAGTCATTGTTGAGTTATTTAGTTTATTTTAGAAATTATGTGCACATATATTTATTAATTTGTGACTGATATAATTACCAAGATATTATTTGTGGAATATGAACTTACTGGTAAATGTATCATATGATTCATGAGTGCAACAGCCTGCTTTGCTGACATTTAACGTTTTTTTAACACAATTTACCTACATTGAATCATATATGGGCTAAACATTAAGTGAACTGTAGGATTCTCAATGCTCCAGTAGACAAAACTCACACCACTTACTTGAACACACAACAGCCTTTTGAATAGCAGGTGATGATCACATTAATATTTCCCTGCAGATGCATTTGTCTTCATTTATTCACTCATTATAGCGTCAGGGAATCTTATATCTACATAAATGTATTGTTCACAGAATATCTGACCAGATAACACTGACATTCTTCACTGTACATGTTGAAGATAGAAGGACATTTGTTAAAAAGTCAAAACTGATGTTATTGATAAAATATATGTTTATGAAAGTGATTAAAACAGCAATATGTTAAAGGTGAGACATTTTAGATTAAAATATACATGATTTAGATATGTGTTTTTCTTCAAAAAACTGCATCAAAAGTTATAAACAAAAGGCCAGCCACCGAATTGTCTTGATTTCCTTGTGTAAGGTAGACAAACTGTTCATATTTTAGACCTTATTTACTAATAATATGGTTCATGAAGTTTGGTGTAGATTTAGACTATAAAAATATACAAAAACATGCAAGACGTAAATGGAAGTAGTGTTTGATAATTGTTAAGTTTCTGCTTTTATGCAGGTAATTACTGGTGTTTTAACTGAGATTTTAAAGCACATGATGATGACATACCAGCTGATGATCAGGTCCCTCAGAGAGAAATTGTGTACAGCTCATGTACCAAGCAAAAGTAATATTGATTGATAGGTGACATAGTAAGAGACATTTATGGAATGTGCAGTATGTTGAAATCTCTTCAATATACATTTTGTGCGACTATTTCGATCATGTAGTCTTTTTATGTTGTTTTTAATGGAAATTCTGTGTTTATAGTTTCTTTGTTGCAAACTGATTTTCTAAATTTCTTTTTGTAATCAATAAATCAATGTGACAAAAGTGTTAAACTGATGAAAGTAAACCGATGTGTTGAGAGTCGGATGTGAAGAAACAATGTCTTTCATTGAGTGACTCCCCTGTACTTTGACCTTCTTTCCATAAACTCCTCTGTACTTAAATTACACAATCCTTAGAGGCTGGAGTGAAAAAAATCCATTGACTAGTTACTATGGCAACCTAAGATACAATAAGAACAAATCTTGATCTTCTTGCTTTGGGATCAACATTTTGACTGATAGGTCAGTTACAAGACGGCAGGAGAGAAATTAAGCCTGCGCTGAGAAAAAAATCAATATCGTCCTCAGTATTCTTGACATTAAAAAATTGTCTCCGAGAGTATCCAGATCCCTTGACAACCAAATTTTGCTGCAGCATGACTGTGGATTTAATTATGTAAATATAGAAGACATCTTTACAGGAGAGGAATGGATTAAACATTCAGTGGTTTTTCAATTTGATTTGATTCGTAGATAAGGCATACAAATTGTGTGATTCAAATTATTGATCTAGTCAGTGTAGTAGATATTGGTGATATCAGTTTGGTTTGTGCTTAAGGCGGACTGATAAGGGTGACCTCTCTCACTCACTCACTCACTCACTCACTCTCTATCACAAACTCAGAAATGAGTTAAATGTGTTACAGTCTGTCAAAAGAAAATAAAGAGTGATAGTCAATATTTAGTCTTTAAAATTTTGCAACAAATTTTATTTATTTAGTGCATTTAAAATCGTGCAACAAATTTTATTTATTTGGTGCAGTATTTCTATTTTTGATGTGAACATGCTATATCTATTTGATAATGATAACCCTCCTGATATTGTTCACCAAAGTGACCTGTCATTGATAGTTAGCTGCTTGTGCCCTTTTGTCCAATTACTGACTTGTTGAACTTGTAATCTGATGCCTTGTCACTAATCATGACAGGAAGCAGTGTTGTCAGATTTCCCAAAAGAACACAAAGAATTATGGATTACTGAGGTCAATCAGAGCATTCTTTGGTTGTATGGATAACTGAAGTCAATCTGAGCATTCTTTGGTTGTATGGATAACTGAAGTCAATCTGAGCATTTTTGGTTGTATGGATAACTGAAGTCAATCAGAGCATTCCTGTGTTGTATGGATAACTGAAGTCAATCAGAGCATTCTTTGGTTGTATGGATAACTGAGGTCAATCAGAGCAGCCCTATGTAGTATGGATAACTGAGGTCAATCAGAGCAGCCCTATGTTGTATGGATAACTGAGGTCAATCAGAGCAGCCCTATGTTGTATGGATAACTGAAGTCAATCAGAGCAGCCCTATGTTGTATAGATAACTGAGGTCAATCAGAGCAGCCCTATGTTGTATGGATAACTGAAGTCAATCAGAGCAGCCCTATGTTGTATGGATAACTGAAGTCAATCAGAGCAGCCCTATGTTGTATGGATAACTGAAGTCAATCAGAGCAGCCCTATGTTGTATAGATAACTGAAGTCAATCAGATCAGCCCTATGTTGTATGGATAACTGAAGTCAATCAGAGCAGCCCTATGTTGTATGGATAACTGAAGTCAATCAGAGCAGCCCTATGTTGTATGGATAACTGAAGTCAATCAGAGCAGCCTTATGTTGTATGGATAACTGAGGTCAATCATACATTTCTTGTGTTGTATGGATATCTGAGGTTGTTAGTCTGTTGAATATAACTGAAGTCAATTCTTTGGATTACTGGTCAATTACAGCAGTCCTATTGATATCTGAGGTTGTTAGTCTGTTGAATATAATGGGAATTCTTTGGATTACTGGTCAATTAAGTAGTCCTAACCTACTTGTGTTGTATGGATAATTGAAATCAGACAATCCTATTCACTGTCAGTTTTGTTCATTATTTTCACAAATGTAAATCTGATTGTGAACCATAGGTGACATGTTTGGTTGTCTCCGCAGGTGTCTAACTGGTTCGGTAACAAGCGGATCCGTTACAAGAAGAATATCGGCAAGGCGCAGGAAGAGGCCAACCTGTACGCAGCCAAGGCAGCATCAGCAGCTGCATCAAACACCCCCGGCGGAGATAGTGCTACAGCTCAAGGTTAGACACTGGACACATTTCTCGCGGAAAAAGGAATTGTCTCACTCATAATTGTTGCAGTGTGTTGTGTTTTTCCAGAAAATAATCTTTAAGCTTGTAGTTATAATTTAAAAAATATCTAGCTTTGCAGCTATTGCTGAAAAAATATCTAGTCTTCTTACAAATTCTAAGTCTCTTCAAAATGTGAAATTACTCTGTCCCTATCAGTCTGCTAAGTTTTGTTAGGGAACATATGTGGTCATTGACTAGATTTTGATGTAAAACATTCTTTACAAAACTGAAATCACCGGCCTTGCAGAAAACTTAGGACACTCTTCTTTGGATTCTGGCTGGAGGGGCGGTTGGATTCTGGGTAGAATAGGTCCCCACTACCACAAGAATTTGATGCTTATGATGTCAGTGACTGAAGTTCTTCTCAGACTCAGACCCGTTAAGATCCGTGTTAGAATTGATCTTCAGTAACCCATGCTTGTCGTAAGAGGCAACTAACGGGATTGGGTGGTCAGGTTTGCTGGCTTGGCTGACACATGTCATCGGTTCCCAATTGCATAGATCGATGCTCATGCTGTTGATCACTGGATTGTCTGGTCCAGACTCGATTATTTACAGTCCGCCGCCATATAGCTGGAAAAAACTCACTCACTCTTCTCAGACCCCCAGCTATTGTGTTGCTGAAATGTTGCTGACCTATTACTGAATTCAGGAAGAGCAATAGTCACTTGGTCATGGAGTAAGATCTTAGTAATCCTTCTGTTAAGTGAAGTATTCTTTGCATTCCAGGTGCAGCTGGCTTTGCGACCTCCCAGTCTGGAATTGTGGGTCAACAACAGGGGATGTATATGAACATCAACGGAGAGAGTTATCAAGGGGGAGACAACTCGGTAGGAGCTAATGTTCAGTCACAGGTTGGTAATATTCCATCCGACTATTTCTCTCAATGGACAGTGCCCCATTTGGCAAAACATTACCATTTCTAAATGGTTCCACAAAAATATTTGATTTACTTCCTCTTAATTATTTTTTTTAACTTCAACCAAATAAATCAAATACCAAATTTTAGCACTGTCTACTGAAGGAGAACGTCAATGAAATTACCAATGGTAGAAACGCTGAACATTTTTTGTGTATTGTGGCATGTTCTGTTGTTTGTTTTTTGTTGTTTGTTGCTGTTTAGTCTTTCACAATTCAAACTACATTTTACCTCAACAAATCTTACAGTCTCGAGTTCAATGGATGTAGGAAACATCGGTTGACCTTGAATACAATTTTATAGTGCTTTGCTTTTGGTAGCAAGTTTCGCTTGACTTGTTCCCACTCTTATTGGGGCAGAAACAAATCCTGATTCCATGAGAATGTAAGGTGCGAGTTGTGCATGAAGTCTGGCTACTATATGGGGTATACAATTATTTGCATGTGTGTTATATGGCATGTGATACTACATCCGAGCATGTGATGACAGATTGTAGGGACACATAGATCCTGATCCACACTATTGGCAAAGACCATGGTATGCAATTTTCAAGGGGGTACAGGACTCCAGATAATTTTTCAACATCAGGAGAACGTACTCCTTATTTTTTCAATATAGGAGTACTGGAAAACCTTAAGAGTACATTTCCAGTACTGAATGGAATTTAATGCAGTATCAGTAATCTTGTGTTTCCGTTTCATATATGCACCCACAACATTGCTACTCTTGTATAAATGGGACAATAAACAATAAAATAATACGTTTTCTGATAAATACCTCCGTAAATGATTCTGAGACCGTACACCATTGCTGTGGTGCGTATCTGCTATGTTTTCTCAATTATTTCCTACCGTATTGTGCGTATTTTTTAGCCGTACATACGTCGATATGGCCCTTATCTGGAGCCCTGGGGTATGACATGGGTATTTACAGTCACTCTCTATGAACTGGCATTTGTATCTATTCCTAGCTAAATGTCATTAAAACATGATTTTCTAGCTCTGGCATCTGTGTATTCTGGGTTCTGGAATATGGATACCGGCATTGAGTGTATATTGGTTTCAATCTCGATATCCTATCTGCACAGTGGCATTGTTTACCAGCAGATGTTAAATCTTCCTAGGGGTATGCAATGTTTTAGCTGGTCTTCAAAGGTATGCAATAATCTAAAGGCTTTAAAGGTATGCAGTAATCTAAAGACCATGCAGTGTTTAGTGAGTGTTTAATGTTATAAAGGTTAAGCAAATAAACATAGAGTATGCAGTATTCTGATGGGTGAGCAATATTCTAACGAGTGCTGTTCAAAAGGAATACAATGTTCCGATGGATATGCAATATTCTACGTGTCATGCAATATTCTACGTGTCATGCAATATTCTACAGGTCATGCAATATTCTACGTGTCATGCAATATTCTACAGGTCATGCAATATTCTACGGGTCATGCAATATTCTTCTACGGGTCATGCAATATTCTACGGGTCATGCAATATTTTACGGGTCATGCAATATTCTACGGACCATGCAATATTCTACGGGTCATGCAATATTCTACAGGTCATGCAAAATCCCAGAAGGTATATCATGTTCTGGTAGGTAAATGAGTGAAGGTCTCTGAAGGGTCTCAATTCAAAATACCTCCTTTTGTCCTGTCGACACGAAAATATGTTTCTGTACCCTACAGTTACCGATATTCTGCCTAATGTAGATCTGTCTTGTGTTCCTGTTATTGATGTATAGTGTTTGATGTGGGTATATTGTCTATGGAATGTGTGTCGCTTTGTGTGTTGTCTTGTCACCCTTGCTTATTTATCAGTCTGGTCAGAGACAAAAGTGAATTATTATTGCCACATTCTTAAGGAAAGTATGCTCGTAATCCTTTTTCAAACGATCATGAAACCAAAGATCTTGAAATTTGAAATTTAAAATTTGAAACTTTTAAAACTGTTTCAATCAAGATGAACCTGTCTAAAACAAACCTGAATAAAATTTCTATTCAAATGTTAGTTTTTGATTACTAGTAAAGGCTAAATTGGTTTGTATTTTCCAAATGTAGAATTTCTTTTGGCAAATATCTCTTTGAGAGTCGGTTTTGTAGCATGGCATGATTTTGACCAGACTGCTTTTATATTGTTGCTCTGCTTGCCTGTCGGAATGGCTGCATGTTCGTAAACAACTTTCCTTTCGTCCATAGGTGAATGCACTACGGCATGTTATTTCTCAGACTGGGGGTTACAACACAGATGGTATCCCAGGAGGCACTGGCATGTACGATCACATGCAACAACAGGTACTTCCTGTCACATGACCTTCAATATCCTGTCACATGACCCTTGCATCTTCAGCAGCAATTTGCATGTCTGCATCAACTCTGTCTTTATATGTATATATATATGTATATATATGTTGTGGGCTTTCTATGCATGCTTAATTCTGCTAGGTTAAAGTTTGTTTACATTTAAAGAATTACCTAATTTCTAATTTTGCTTTTTGATTTGTAGATTGTAAATCAATTCTAAATTATTAATGATTTGTTGTAAGAAAGGATTATGTTTGCCAATGGATCAAGCTGTTTAAAAAGAGGGACTATTTTTTCATAAAAGTATAGAGTTTTACTTGTTTTCTCATCAATTTTGTTGTTTAGCTTATAAAATGAAATATTATACGGCTTCTTCTTTATGCAGTAGTAAAGAAGGAGTGTTTCTTTTCCTTTTGTTGAATTTCAGACAGAAACACTTACAATAAAATGCAGTATTTATTAGTTTAGGGATTGAAATTTTTGAAAACCGTGACAAAAAATGAAATAAAAGATTGTCTGAAATTTAATCAAATTATCTGCCAAATGTTTCTTGCAAGCTGCATGTGCTGCTTCTTATTCTCTCCTCGTCAGCTTACAGGTGCACAAACATTCGTTAGGAAAATGATACAAAATCCGAGACAAAACTCTTTTCAGACGGTTTGATCCAAGGGACGTGTAGTGCAATCGGAGTCAAATTTTGAGTTGGCATTTACGGTTGTTTTCAGAAATTTCATCTGAGCGGGGACGAATCGGACGCATACGATGAAGAGGATCAGCAATACTGATGGAGTTGAGAAGAGCGTAGCAAATACGTTACGTAGACAAGACTCTTGAAGATATATTTCTTTACGTTTTAAGTGCTCATTAATTAGTATTATTTGAAGGACAGAACTGTTGACTGGGTGCAGTTTTTAAGAGACTTAAAGGCAACATACATTTATATCATGACAGTTTTTTAACATGCAAATTTTTATTGGATGATTTTATGTTTGGTTGTAGTCAATGTCTATTTGTTTTGTTTGTAGAATTGTCAAATCTCTAAAAATGTACACTTGAAGATTCATGCAATAACCTCTCATGGATGTGAAAGAATTTTTCAAAGTCATAGCAATATGCCGAAAAAAATGCCGAACTCTAAAACAAAGAATATCAACCAAAGAAGCTCATAATAAGAGCTATGGCCAAAGTGCCGGGACAGTTGGAACTTGTGTTCGGATCTACAGTCGTGCATCATGGGAACTGATGGTATTTCCTGTTAAGTACCAAGAAGAATTCTTACGGACAGATATCAATAGTTCTTGTTTGGAATGAAGTGTGATCTTGTCCTCTGTAAAGAAATAAGTCTTATGTCTGTGAAACATCCCAGCAAGCATAGACTAGTTTCCGGATGATTGGTACAAGCAAGCATAGGCACAGTATGCTTCAGGACAAAGCATGTTTGTGTGTCTACGAGTATGCAGGCAGAAATCATACAGTGATTTATCGCACTGTAAGTCAAAGGCCATTGTTGACAACAGATTGTGTGCTTGATTGTTAGCAGCAAGCATACTCTATGCTCATGATTGTTCACAGAAAGTATACAGGTCTATGCTAATATGGCCACATGTATGAAGTGTATGCATGCTTGGTGACAGCAAGCACACTATTTAAATATATGTGTGCATGTTAACTGCAAGCACACTATTTAAATATAGGTGTGCATGTTAACTGCAAGCACACTATTTAAATATAGGTGTGCATGTTAACTGCAAGCACACTATTTAAATACACTATTTAAATATATGTGTGCATGTTAACTGCAAGCACACTATTTAAATATATGTGCATGTTAACTGCAAGCACACTATTTAAATATATGTGTGCATGTTAACTGCAAGCACACTATTTAAATATGTGCTTGCATGTTATATCAGGCACACTGATGTGTATGCTTGTTTGTGAACATGTATGCTTGTATTTAACCATCAAAACACTTCATTGTGGATGCTTGTCTTTTAACAGTGTATGCTTGTATGTAAGATGCAAGCACAGGATCTGTTATGTATGTACTTAGTCTTGGACAACAGGCTTGCAGTTGTATGTAAGCTTGTGGCAACATCAAGCATACATGATGGTGATTATGCTTGCATGTGGATAGCAGGCCTTCAAGGCTACCTGTAAGCTTGTATTGTATGTAGACCGGAGAAAAAAGGGTAAATTACTGTAGGATTCAGCCAGTAGTATTTTGAAGAAGACGAAATCAAAATAAGGCTGACCCATACTTGAATAGAGTGAATTGTGTATTATTGTATTGTCATTTACCTTCTGTTATGAGAAAACTTTTATTTCTTAAGAATGAAAGATTGGATGTAGTTGTGGCAGGTGTTGTTGGCTTGTCCTTCAGAAATCTCACACAACAAATGTCAGAGGTGGCAAACATGGACTGTCCATCAGAAATCTTTACTTTCAATGACCACTGTTAAAAGCTGCTCCTCCTTAATTATTATACACTTTCAAGCATTATGGTTGAAGATGTAGGTGAACTGTCATGTTGTAGCACTGAGGATGCCAATCAAAATTTGAAAATACTTTCCACACATGATGGATTAATTTTTTGTTTTCAAATTTTAAATCGGGAAACACATCGGTGTGTTCAGATTAGCAATATTTCTGAAGATATATTAGCAATAATTCTGAAGTAAAATTCCACAATTTAAGAAACAAGAAGTTATCAAGAATGGTGTCTATACCTTGATTCATGAAGACTAGACGGGAACAGCTCATTTTGGAAAGATGAATCAGATCATTGATCCATTATCAATCTCGCTTTGGTATAGTGATTATTGGGGATACTTGTTGAGGCATGTGAGTTTCTGAAGGATGACTTGACAATGTTTGCTGACACTATGTACGAGGTGCCATGTCATCTGATATATAACTTATATTGAAAGACTATCAAGTGCTGCAGGAACTCGAGGAGCTGCTAGACGCTTTGTTTTCCTGTTTCATTGACTGTGTCATTTGGTTTTCGTCCGTCTGTAATTATTGTCCAAATCTTACCACTTCCAAATACAACTGTCTCCGTTTGTTTTTGGCTGTATGTGCCATTGTCAGATGATATCCAGGTTTTGGCTGAACCAAACATTATGCCTGTTCCTTTGAAAAACACTATTCACTTTGCTTGTTTTTGAAGAATTTTGTTGTTACTGAATTATTTCATAAATTATGTATACATTTACTCTGTTACGAGTCCGGATGTATGAAATGTGGTAGTATTGTTTGGTAGTAGCCGAAAGATTATATGAATATTATGGATGTCAGAATTACCTCCCTTTGGTCATAAAAAATATTTTGGAGAGAGTTGTATGTGGAAGACAAGTTTGTTCTTTGCATAATCACAGGGACTTGTTAGTGAATACTGTGTGGTACATAGCTTTAATGATGACCATTCCAAAACGTAAGCTGGGATAGCATGTGCATCTTATCTAGATGAGTGACGGCAGGCGGTTAGTGGGAAGTCAGATTCTCGACATACTCAATTCAGCATCATTTGCTGTGACATTGTAGTTGAGAACAAATGTTCAAAGCTGATAGAATCATAACAATATATTGCTAAAATACTTTAAAAATAGACAAATTCATTATGTTTTATTTCATTGTCAGAATCATGACATTATGTAAAACATTTGAAATAATTCATGTTATCACAAAGTTGTCTTGATTTCCCATTCTCATTATCTTTGTGTTATGAATACACATTTGACAGATAATACCCAAGTCTTCATGACCTTGACCTTCATTGTTGAGACATTGGCTGCCAGTCACTCATCTAGATTTGATTGCCAAGTTATCGTATTAATTAATATGCGGTGCTACCTCATCATTGAGAAAATGTCAAACCAACAAGTAAAATTAAAACTAGCTTGCATGCAAATATCTCAGTAATTGCATAGTCAATAACAAAGATAGCCAAATTGTAGATTTATTGTTCTGCAGCCAGACTGACGTGACCTTTGTAGGTCATACAAAGGTCATGAGGTCATTTCAGTCCTATATTGTGTGAAATTTGTGTACTGTACTTCAAAAAAAAAGACAAACATGCATTAAATGTGTAAACGTTTATCTAGAATTGTGTTATTTATGTCATAAAATGCGTGTGGCATGTCACTGATCACATAGTGGCCCAGGCATCCTATGTGACACAGTTTGTGGTGTTGAGTTGTGTCCCTTTGGTTAACTTTACATGGATATCCAATAGGATATTTACCATCATGATATCATCATATCCTCCTCCTTGTAATGCCATTCTTAGATCTGAAATCTGAAAAAATACCTTCCAAAACAGTAAATGAGCATAGCAAGTTTTTCTAGAATGTGCACATCAGGCCCTGTTTCACAAAGCTCTTGTAAGCCTAAGATCTCGTAACTTTTCTCATAGCATTCGTAGCACTCCAATACTGTAACATACGAAGTACGAATGCTACGAGAAAAGTTACGAGATCTTAGTCTTACGAGAACTTTGTGAAACAGGGCCCAGTATTATAGTCAAGTTCATATATGTCACTGGCTTAGTGATTAGTCAGTCCAGCAGTGACAATCTGGTACCTCTTTGGTAAAAGTCAAATTATTGGGTTAAAGAAACAAACATCCAATGCCCCTGAGCCCATGAAAACATGAAGATTTTCTGACCTTTGACATACTGGTCAGCAATGTTATTTAACCCGTGTAGAATGTTTTCCTTATTGGTATCTTGGGCAGACATGGACGAAGCCAATACAGAGTCTGTTAAGCAGGGATTGACAGGACGCGAATTTCTGCGTCCTATACCTAAATTGACAATGGATGAAACAAAATTTATTAGCGCATCCACAGGGACTCGGAAAAAGTCAAAATACTATTGTAAAAATTCCAATCAAGTAACAATAAGTTATCACTGAGTTTGCTACTAGCTTGGTTATGGTATCATTTGCAATTTCATTACTGTAACAATGTGATGATCATAATACACATAATATACAGTATTGATAATAAAATTTAAGTGTCTGGGACCTCCATTTTGCTGTCCAGGACCCCTGAAAAATTATAAGCATGCGTCCCAGGGACCCTCAAATACAGGACTCAAGGTGAATACTTGGTTAAGTATGTTGCCATATGATGGTCACAAGTGTACATTTTGGTGAAGGTTAGTTTGTGAAAGGTCAAGTCCAAATAATTTGTCTTTCCAGTGTAGTCTAGGACACACTACATATTCAGCGCTTTGCTCTGCCAATGCTCTCCTTTTCCCACCCATTTCATTATTCGAGATCAAGGAAATCGCATTGCTGATGACACCAAATAACAATAAGACCTTATTACCGGGACCATGGAACATATCTCAAGTTCAACAGCTCCATACTCACGTAGGACCAAAATATCAACGTGAAGGGAATGAGGAATATACAGTGAGACCCCAGATACCCGGACACATTCGTTTTTGCATAAATCGTCCGGGATAACTGAATATCCGGATTTCTGTCATCCAGGGTTTGGTGTTGAAACAGTAGCGAGCATACACTTCTGGTTTAAAATCACTTCCAAAACAGTGTGGTTGTTTTTATTTGCCAATTACAATTCACTCAGTGTCAGATAGGCCTACTAATCACCACCAATACCCTGCTGATCGGTCGTTAATCCGGATTAGCATACCTTGTCTCGTGTCAAGACGTGGAAGATCAAAGCTTCGTGCGGATAAGTGAGTCAATTTTGTGTTGATTTAGCCGGTTGGTTTGTAAAATTTACAGTCCGGAAATGGAAACTGCATATCCATTATAGAGTCACTTTTATAACGTAAAAGATTGTTTTTTATGAAAAGTGACCTTAAGGCGAGGTTTCTGGATATCTGGGGTCCGGCTATACGGAGTCTCACTGTAGTGCCTATAATGCACTGTGCAGAGTTCCATAGAAGGCATGCAGAACCCTTTTGTCATTGGCTTGGCTCACACTTTACAGCTGACTCATTTTGATATTAATGAAATTCTGAGCAGCTTTAATTCTTTACTCATGCTCGTTAAAAACAAGGAATCCATGAGGGATGTCGGGCTAGGTATCAACACTGATATAAATAAATAAATAACATGCTTGGATAAAGGAGTCTGGGTTTGACAATGGAACAAAGTCCACCTTGGGTCACTGATGAAACATTCTTCCAAGGTGCTGTGAAGAGTTATGTCCCCTAGGTGTGTCAGATATCAAATGATGGGTTTGACCACAGGCAGATCTAGAGGTGGGGTTTGCAGGGGTGCGCACTAGGGGTGGGTATTGCACAGAATTTTCATACTGCAATATATTGCGATGCGAAAGCATGTATTGCGATATGTATTGCAAAATATTGCCTGAAGTATTTTTAAACAAAATACTACTTATAAGCAAGTTAATGCTTGATTTATAGAGCAAAAACACAACAAAATCACTATGCTTGATTAAGCTTTAATAACAACTTTTAATCATGATAAAATAAAATGTGAAGAATATTTGGCACAAATGAAACAAGGAAATATCCGAAGATTTCCAAGTGTTACGAACTTTTCCGAATGCAAGTCAAAATACCGGTTTCCAACCAGCGTATCGCAATACGTATCGTTTTCATGTCTGAACCGGTAAATACCGGTAAACCGGTTATATTGCGCAGCCCTAGTGCGCGACCCCTCTTTTGTCATGAAAGTTTTTTAAATGGCCATTGAAACTTTTGTGAAATGAAATTTGCACACACACGCACGCACGCACACACCTTCTCAAGAGTGTGCACCCCCACTTTCTCCAAAAGCTGTATCCACCCTTGGGTTTGACTCAGGACTTGCCTGGCCATCTGAAAGACTTATAAATATCATTATCACCAGAACCTGAAGGTAAAATCAATAAGGAACTTAACTGACTATATTGTTAAGAAATATCTTACATTTCATAAACTGAAGTGATGTTTTCATGAAATTGATTTACAAAATTGTAATGGATTACTCGGAAAAGTTATTGAAACATTAAACAAACCACATTACTTAGTCAACAAATATGAAAAGTTTTAAAACTCATTTAATATATGGCTGAAAGTTTCACAAACAAATGGAGAATGTATATGGTGGGCAACAGTATCTTAGCAGTGGTTACAGAAAATGAGGTTCAAGCATTTACACCATGAAACTGAAGTTTAACACATAATGTTGCATCTAAGTTTACTGAACTAAGTAAGTTAAAATACAATTGGTATCCACAAATGCGGCCTGTCATTGTGCACTCCTGTGTGCTGAGCCTTTCAGACAAGTCGAGGAAGCAATGGTCTCAGGGATGTCATTCATGCAATGTTTTGTGTTCCATTTGATTAAACCCAATCAGGATAATTCAAATATGGCTTGTCAGCATGGACATTTTTGCAACAAAAGATCCCCGACCCTGTCAATGTTGAAAATGTTATTGATACTGTAATATTTAATTATTTAAAAAAAGTAGACTATATGTTAACCAAAAACAATTATAACAAATTCACAATCTCCTGTCTATATGGTAATACAGCCCTTCCACATTTCACATGCACTTTTTTTCAGATGATTTTTGACTCGCGTTACACTTGTGCTGTGGTAAGGAATAGTGATATTAATCAAATAACTATCCCATGAATTGTGAAAATGGTGTCACAGCACTGTAAATGCCTTGTGACATCACAGCCATGCTCTAAAAATGTGTGATGTGACGGCACTGTAACATTAATGCATGACATCACAGCCATTTAACTATTATTTATGAAGTTGCAGCACTGAAACCTTGTATGGCATCACAGCACTGTAGCCTTGTATGACATCACAGCACTGTAACCCTGTGTGACATCACAGCACTGTAACCCTGTGTGACATCACAGCACTGTAACCCTGTATGACATCACAGCACTGTAACCCTTTGTCCTATCATAGCACTGTAGCCTTGAATGATATCACAGCACTGTAACCGTGTGTGACATCACAGCACTGTAACCCTGTATGACAGGGACTCGTTACACTGTAACCCTGTATGACATCACAGCACTGTAACCCCTGTATGACCTCACAGCACTGTAACCCTGTCCTGACATCACAGCACTGTAGCCTTGTATATCAAAGCACTGTAACCATATGTGACATCACAGCACTGTAGCCTTGTACTAGCTGTAACCTTGTATGACATCACAGCACTGTATGACTGTGTTGAATGACATCACAGCACTGTAACCGTGTGTGACATCATGGCACCACAGCACTGTAACCATACATCACAGCACTGTGTGACATCACAGCACTGTAACCATACATGACACCACAGCACTGTAACCATACGTGACATCACAGCACTGTAACCATATGACATCACAGCACTGTAACCATACATGACATCACAGCACTGTAACCATACATGACATCACAGCACTGTAACCTTGCAGTGCAGCATCACTGTGAACTACCAATACTACACGGACAGTTGGGACAAATCAATATTTTCATCCATTATTTCTTACGTAGAAAAGGTAATTATGTTCTTAGAACGTTATTTTCTATTGACCAAGCGAAGCAAGATCTATGCTTGTGCTTTTCATAGAATATACTGAGTGGTTGGGGCAATGATTGCTTTCAGACAACGCTGATGTGACCAACTTTATTTAACTTCCTTAGTGACACATAGGGTGTGTGAACTTCCGTATTGCAAGTGATTCAGATCCCACAAAACCTCCTTGTAAGTCTGCAAACTCAAGATGGTGTCACAGTGCACATGTAAAGTCTTTCACAAATTATATAATCATTGCATAGGAATCATTAAGATGTACATGCATTGACATAATAATTGTTTCAGCCAAAGAATCCTGGCTATACATTTCATTTACTTATTGCAGGTACCCACTCACAGCCTAGGTCGCAGTGACAGTCAGACTGGTCACAATGACCTAGCATCTCTGAAGTCGGAGAAGGCCGGGGTGACCTGGGCTGGGTCGGCTATGCAGAGTTTTGTTCCAGGACTCTGCCCAGAGAATGAAGATGACGATGAGGAGGAAGAAGGGGACTACGATGATGAAGAAGATGAAGACATCAAACACAAAACGGGATCCCTTGGTTCGGACTAAATGAGATGATCCAGATTAGACTGGATTGAACTGGTCGAATACCAGCTTAGCTTAGCAACTTGAAGTATTTCTGTTTGAACAGCATTTGTGGTGATTTTGATTACAAGTAGTTTACATTATCATTCACCACTTTTATCCATCACTTGATAAATTATCCCACTGGCTGCATGATTCAGTAATTTCCAACCTTTAGGTTCAAAACTGTCTGTGTAAGGTATGGACGAGCAAACCAAGGGTTTCCTCTGAAAAAACCCGTCACATTTGGAGACCCCTTTGGTCTTAAACATCATGCCAATCACGGAATAATGAAAGTATGACAGAAATTACAGTGTTTCCCTTCCATGGCTCGATTTAAGAGATGTTAACCTACTTGCACCAGATGCAACCTAAGATAAAAACCTAGTTGCACCAGTCAAATTCCAGTTGAACTGTTTTTTATTGCAATATGTAATATCAGAAATATGCTATTGAATTATTTAGATGCTTTCTTCAGAAGTTTACCCACTCAAATATTGACTTGCGCCTGGTGCAAGTTAGACTAATAACTAGGTTGCACTTTGTAATATCGGGTTGCACCAGTGCAAGTAACAAAGCACTAAATCGAGCTCTGCCTTCTATCAACTTACAGTAGCATTGATAACATGCAAAAAAATCAAAAAAAATCTAAAACATGAACTGTTTGCGATCCCAAATTTTGGTCCATTTCAAATGGAATGACTCCTTTGAAGGAACCTTGAATAAGACAGTAGACATCAACAAAATAACCATTATTATTTAAGTCAAAACGTCTTGCTAAAAACGCCATAACAGGATTTAGCATAACACTGAACAGAAAACTAAAGCATAGTGAAATGAATTTGTTCAAATCTAAATTGGAAAAGTCGATTTTGGACTGGCCTTCATCCGTGTTGTTGAATATCGTATCTAATTCTAACTTCCTCCTATAACTGAGGTATTTGCTTTTAACGTCTAGGAAGTGGGTAAAGGGAGATAACCCTGCTTGTCGGATTTCCACTGTCTGATGTGTTGAAGGGACCGACCTTAAGCAGGTAGAATGTGCATCTCGCCATGTGTTTGGCAGAAACTAAATCCAAATTCACCAGAAACAATGACACATTTGGACAACATTGTGGACATTAAACAAAATAACAGGATCTATTAACACTGATCTCTTAGTGTTTGTGTAAAGATTGCTTTAGTTTTTCGATTTGGCGCTGAACAGGAATCCGTAATCTGGTCTTTTTTGGTCACTGATCGTTATGGTTACTCGTCATGTATAGGCGAAATACCACTGCAGCCTTTGGCATCATGAAACCTGAATCAAAGAAACCAGTTACCCGTGCATGGAGGTAATGCTGCTAGGGGTGACGTACTTTCAGTCCTGGTTGATGACGTACTTTTAGTCTTGGTTTATGACGTACATTCAGTCCGGGTTTATGACGTACATTCAGTCCGGGTGTATGACGTACATTCAGTCCGGGTGTATGACGTACATTCAGTCGGGGTGTATGACGTACATTCAGTCCGGGTGTATGACGTACATTCAGTCGGGGTGTATGACGTACATTCAGTCTGGGTGTATGACGTACATTCAGTCCCTGTGTGTGACGTACATTCAGTCGGGGTGTATGACGTACATTCAGTCGGTGTGTATGACGTACATTCAGTCGGTGTGTATGACGTACATTCAGTCCGGGTGAATGACGTACATTCAGTCCGGGTGTATGACGTACATTCAGTCCGGGTGAATGACGTACATTCAGTCCGGGTGTATGACGTACATTCAGTCGGGGTGTATGACGTACATTCAGTCCGGGTGTATGACGTACATTCAGTCCGGGTGTATGACGTACATTC
Source organism: Haliotis rubra (assembly GCF_003918875.1). NCBI lineage: Eukaryota > Metazoa > Mollusca > Gastropoda > Lepetellida > Haliotidae > Haliotis > Haliotis rubra. The sequence continues at coordinate 729,844 of NW_025767141.1, forward strand.
AGTCCGGGTGTATGACGTACATTCAATTCGGTTACATTCCCGAGTTGACCACTCCATGTGATGACCACAACACTACGTCCATAAACGCCCCACTTACGTTGGCAGCCAAGGACGTGGTTGTCCCGTCGTCTAAGGTAATTCTCTGTGCGGGGTTGCCTGTTTAGCAGACGCGATTTATGCATTGTCCAACCGTTTTTGTTTGCTTGTTTTTTTTTAAAAGGATGAATGAAACTATATGGCCGATATTACTGACTTGAAATTCAATACAGATATCTCTGATACCAATTAATTCATGTATATTGACTGTAGAATCTCTAAACGTCGCTTTGATGCATTGAAGAACTAGTTGCGCATTCCATATCGAAAAAAGTATCCAGTGTTACAAACTTAGTATCATAGCCGTTTCAGATTTTTAAGTATATTTCTTCGTTATATAATATCTTCTTTGATTGTTCTACACAATGTTTGAAAGCCACCACTTTTGCATGGCCAACATGTATATTTTCAAATTATGAAAGTTTTTATTGGTTTCAACATAAATCAATGAGATGTGTACTTGACAACGAATATGAACCCTTTAGTGCAATACCCGTGAAGGTCCGGGTTAGAATATTAAGCTTCAGTAACCCATGCTTGTCGTAAGAGGCGACTAACGGGATCGGGTGGTCAGGCTCGCTGACTTGGTTGACACATGTTATCGGTTCCCAATTGCGCAGATCGATTCTTATGCTGTTGATCACTGGAGTGTCTGGTCCAGACTCGATTATTTACAGACCGCCGCCACATAGCTGGAATATTGCTGAGTGCAGCGTAAAACAAAACTCACTCACCTTTAGTGCAAACAAAATAGTTTTGATCTTTTTTTATTTCGAACGAATTTGAAAGGAAATTATCTTTTTTACCGCAGTAGTAGGGCCTCAACGAGTCCATTTTTTTGGACTCGAGTACTCGAGGGGTGAGACTCGACTCGGACCCGAGTACTCGAAATTCATACCTTTCAAGCAAACGATAGCGTAACCGGCATGACATGTGTTCCGATCACACAAGTGAACACTTACTTCTTTCCGACTTCATATCGTCATGTGACTAACATTTCCTATTGGTCAGAATCAGTATTTGGATGTTTACTTGACAAACGTTTTTTTTCTTCGTACTTCTTGTACTACCTGAAAAACGCAGTGAGATACCGCACAGGCGGCATTTGGTTATTTTGCTCTTTTCACTATCCAGATCAAGTTACGCCCATACATTTGATTTTTTATCTTTCTCCATGTCTATCAATTGTCAAGATAGTTACCTTATCATTTTAAAAAGTGAAAACTCAAACGATGTATCATATTTACTCTCATCTGCAGACTTGTAGCAACTAATACCATACAGCCACACCGTGTGAGGAGTAAACTATTTAATCTAGGTGTTAATAAAAAACATTATCAGATTGGTTAAAGAATTCAGGGTACATAGAACTCAGTATGTCAGTGTCAATGGCTATCAATCTTCTTTGCTCTCAACCTCTACTGGAAATCCACATGGCTGTGTTCCTTCATCCGTACTCTTCGTTTTGTATACCAATGACTGTTACTTGTCAATATATGACTTGTTCACTGTGAAATTCGCAGATGACGCAACTGTTACTGGCCTAATTTCTGATTCTGAACATTATTATCGTCAAGGCATTGACAAAACCGTAATGACAGTTTTTTATCAAACCTTTATTCAAAGTGTGTTGACCTACAATTTTCTATGTTGGTATGGGGATCTGTCTCATCGCAACAAAAACAAACTTTTCAAAATTGTTGATACTGCTTGCAAAATTTCTGGAGTGTCTTTCGAGTATACTCCCTTTATCTATGAGCGCCAGATTATCAAAAAGGGAGCTAAAATTAGATTTGATAGTTGATATATTTGATCTCACCATTTTGAACTACTTCCTTCTGGACGCTGCTGACGATTACCTTCCCTCAAAACAAACAGAGCTAGACAGTCTTTCATACCATCAAGTATTCGTGAATGCAACAAATATTTTGAATCACCATCATGTGATTAGAACTAGAATTATTCAGCCTCTTTACCTATGTGGTTAATTGAATTATATCATGTCAGTTTTATTTATAAATAGCATTCGTTTTGAGCATGTAATTATTGTGTATATTTTTGTGAACTGTGTATATATTCATTTTGAGACAGTTTGGATGTATAAGAATTTCCTCCGGGATAATAAAGTTATATCTTATCTTAATATTAGACGTTAACGGCCGCTCATGCTTAGCACATGGCAGACATTCTGTCAACGTCAAATAATCCGAGTTATCTTCCCTTTTCGAGTCCTCGAGCCCATGAAAATGGACTCGAGTCCAGCTAGACCCGACTCGCCCTCGAGTACTCGAGTACCCGTGGAAGCCCTACGCAGTAGGACTCCATTTCAACTCGCTGTGTACTCAAGGACCAACACGTATGTAGACGTTCCCTTGGTCGGGCAATAGCGTTAGAGTGCAACCTTTCCACTGTGCAACCTTTCCACTGTGCACTGTCCACTGTGCAACCTTTCCACTGTGCAACCTTTCCACTGACTGTATTCGAGCTGATGCAGGTCAATGATGAACGGTCATTCAGAGTTTGTATGTAATTACTACATGCATATTGGAATGCTCAATTCATTGCCAATGTGATTTCTTGACGCTGAGGGATATTCATTCGTTGGTGGATCATTCATTATTACGAGAACGTGGAAGGTTATACCCTGACGGTAACATTTGATAGATTCAAGTATCTTTGCAGTGTATGAAACGACGTTATTTTTAGGAGAGCCATTACCGTTCTAACACACACCTACTAATACTTGTAGAGCGCCAACATCCAGCTCAGCTGCTCAAAGCCGCTTTGTGTTTTCCCCTTGATCATTGGATGTCAATCTCAACGGCTCATCATATTTTCAATCTCAACTGAGATGATGATTTTTATGGAGAAGCATGTACAATGTGAATATTTGAATGCCCCCCCCCTAAAATGTATGTACAAGTAAGTGACCCCCTGCATGTCATGTACAAAAATCAATGACACCCTCCCCCTTCCACTATTTTTATACTAAATGTATTGCTGCCCCCTAGAAACATAAAATTGATAACCCCCTACCTCCCCAGAACAAAATGGGTGACCCCCCTTAACACCACCACCCCCAAAGCCATAAATTATGAACGGTCCCTAATGAAAGATCAGTGGAAAGAATTTTCTGAATGACGTAGTCCCTTTCATTAATATCAGCATGAATAAATACGATATATTGCAAATGACTGATGTATTAACCTGATGTTTTAAATTCAAACTTCCATAACCGTGATTATTGTAAGGTGAAATTAAACACTTAAAATGAGGTATAATTCGTCTTTTCATTCTTCAGACTCGAGGACTATGAAAGCATGTTGGTGCCACAGTTTGAAACATTTCATCATCTAGAAGACACATTCATCTACGTAGAATATACTTACATCTTCGTAGAAAACACGTACATCTACGTAGAGTGAGTGAGTGAGTGGGTGAGTTGGGTTTTACGACGCTTTTAGCAATATCCAAGCATTATCACGTCGGGGAACACCAGAAATAGGCTTCACACAATGTACCCATGTGGGGACTCGAACCCGGGTCTTCGGCGTGACGAGCGAACGCTTTAACCACTAGGCTACCCCACCGCCCCACATCTACGTAGAAGACACGTACATCTAAGTAGGTGATGCACGCATATCTCCATATATGAAACCATAGTTATGCTCAGCGTTACTCAGTCTGTGATATTGTCTTCTGAATGTCTGAAAGTGCGATCTTTGTTAGATATAGGTAACATATATATTTTCGGATTCGAACCACGATCAGAGGATTCAAGCACATCCAAGGGAAGCAGCTCAACACATTACGTGAGACACTTGGACGATTACTTGACCTATGTCCAAAGCGATAATTGGTTCTTGTATATTCAGCTATCTGCTGAAATGGCAGGTTGTTAGGGCGAGTTGCACATGGAAGCATCCCTACTTCTAGCCTTTACATATACTGGACCGCTTCCATGGTGTAGTGGTTAGAGCGTCCGCCCGGAGAGTGGAAGGTAGCGGATTCGATCCCCGGCTGCGTCATTCCAAATGTTAAAATATGGTACTTGTTGGTCCCTGCCTGGCGCTCGGCATTAATGAGTACAACGAGGACTGGTCGACTCGGAGTCAGTATAATGTGTCTGAGTGGGGTATTCATGCTTCACTGCGGCATGGTATCTCAGTGAGCTAGCACTAAAAAACCAGCTGAAGTCTGGGCTAGTACAAGCAGCCACACACGCATGCTCGTCGTCAAATGAGCGAAATATTCTAAGTACGACATTAGACCCCATTTCACCTCACCTCGTGGATTTCACCAAAGTAGTAAGGGCGTTAGACCTACATCACCTTGGGCTTTCCTCCAACAGCTAGCTTACAGCCGTTGTGTACTTAATACTGTTCAAGAGGAGTTAATCTACACTCACTCATCCTGGACATTGCCTTGGAGCACAGTACATCTTCAGGTGAGTGACCATAAGATGTGGTTTGTAGCATCATCTCAGTCACATCCAAGAGAAAGGCAAGTATGCATTTCTGGTAACAGTTCCGCCCGTAAACCCCGCGTGAAATGTATGATTATTATTTTTTATTATGGAAAAATGTATTCTATTTATTATGATTATTTCTAGGGGTTTAGGGTTTAGATTTAGCATTATGTTAGGTTTAGGGTTAGGGTAGACTTTCTATAAAAAAACATTTATTCTTAGGCATAGAATGACTTAAAAAACGGGGGTTACGGGCTGAAATCTTTCCGGCAAGGCTCTTAACTGAATCTTTGTATAATGAAAAAACAACTGTCATACAAAATCACATTTATTCATGTATACAATAAAACATAATCAAAGTAAACAAATATAATGCTAAACTGCTGTAACAGATCTACGTAATGCGCCGTGTATTGTAGCTTGATGGATAAGCTGTAAAAGATCTACGTAATGCGCCGTGTATTGTAGCTTGATGGATAAGCCATCTGACTAAACTAACATCCTACAGTTGCCACCAGAAGAAAGAATGTGCCAATGTTCCAGAAACATGAGTATTTTAATGATGATTTAAATTTCGAGGTTGAAGGACGAAGCCCGACTATCGCCAGATGAGTTCAATCAGGACTGTACAACGCAACACCCGGATAGATTGACCAGGTGACCGACGAGTCCTCCTCCTTGGGAGGGGTTGGGATCGTCAGACAGTCGGAGGGTGGGGGAGGAACATCAGAGCTCGGTCACCCGATCAACCACTTCCGGGTATTGGGTCAATTCCTGGCTTGACACCTCATCCGGACGAGAACCTGACTCCGTCAGAGATTTGAAATTACAGTTATTTATTCCAATTAGAAATACTTCCGATGTGAATGAAAAGGTGTCGAAACTGAGTTCAGCTGTTTTCTTGTTCAATGTAAGGATGTCAGCTCGTCAACAAACACGGCATATTCAGCGGCGGCGGCGGCGGCTGCAGCAACAGCAGCTAACGAATGGTCGGGCCAAGATACGGAGTCCCTGGAACAGAGGAAACAATAAAAGTAGAGTCTTTACATTTCACACACAATAATAAATTCATGTTGGAAACGAGTTTCACAGATTCGTTCATGATATTATCAAACGTTGCATTGGATGGATGTGGTAACGCGTTTCGTTTATACACCTACATACGCCCTTACCCTGAGAGTCAATCTGCCCATGTTCATCATGGTATCAAACGTTGCATTTAATGGATGTGGTAACGCGTTTCGTTTATACACCTACATACGCCCTTACCCTGAGGATCACTCTGCCCACGTTCATCATGTTATCAAACATTGCATTGGATGGATGAGGTAACGCGTTTTGTTGATACACCTACATATTATGTTCTTACCCTGAGAATCGCTCTGCCCATGCGGCGAATCCTGGATTTGCCTGTTGAAAAAAGAACATTTGTTTATCTCCAATTCGCGATTCAAACTCCGTGCATTTTACATGTCATGCTATTGATTCTCGGCTCTACCAGTATTGCCTTGAGGAGATAATCATATGATTTAATCTGTAAACAAGACATTTGCCATTTTAATTATAGTTTAACTTCAGTCACAAAGTCAGGTATGTATTGTAGTGTACGAAAGGACGGAAACATTACAACGTTTGCCGACATATGATAATCTAGGTACCTGAGACGGCGGCGGATTCAACTTGTGGAACTCTGCAATGTGATGGAGAACAATGGAATTACTGTCACAATTTCTATCAGAAATGATAATCTGGCACCGTGAATGTATATATTGTTCAGTAAGTCACAATTTGTGAGCTGAGGCGCGCAAACGTGGAGGGAATCAGTAAGTCGACGGTACAATCAGGTTGACGGTACCCTAAATTATTTCCCTAACCGAGAAGAGCGAATTTGGTGTTTTATTTGGCTCAAGCCAATTTTTTCAAAACCAAATTTAAGCGAGTTACACATTTCACAGGCATTGTTGTATTGTTCTTATGTTTGGTTAAAATAATATCAAAATGGGTGTTCATGGTTAGTATGAGACATTTAACAGGTATTGTAAACATAAGAAAGCTGTTCCATCCAATTGCTCTTGGTTGACCCAATTTTCGGGTCTCAATAATTATTGTGCTCTCTATAATCTGGTCAGATTTTTCAGAACTCAGTTTCTTCAACGTCCGTGTACACACTATGATCATGTAAAACAAAGTGAAAGAATTACCTGTCCACTTCATCGATGTAGTAGACAGAGATTGTGCTGCTGCTCGAGCTAGAGGAAGAATACCTGCGTACAGAGAAAGGTAGATGTCAGTCTGCAATCACAGTGTGGCATCATCCCCGACCGCGTCATACCAAAAGACGTTAAAATATGGTACTTGTTGGTCCCTGTCTGGCGCTCGGGTACAAGGACTGGTCGGCTCAGAGTCAGTATAATGTGTCTGAGTGGGGTATTCATGCTGAACTTCGGCATGGTATCTCAGTGAGCTAGCACTATAAAGCCAGCTTAAGTCTGGGCTAGTACAAGCAGCCGCACATACACACGCACGCACGTCGTGATATATGCGAAATATTCTTAAGTGCGACCTTAAACCCCATTTCACCTCATCTCACAATGTGGCACCAGTCTTCACTTCTCATTACAGTTTCTGTAACGTCATGTAACAGCTGGATCAACATAATGCTATCAAGCCGTTATACCACCCGTAGGATATAGGTTTTAACATAAGGATAGATAAAATAGAAAAATATTCTAACCTATTTGTACCACAAACCTGTAACGTTTACCACTTCACTTTCTTATTCACTCGCAGTACTGACTGTTATAACGAAAGTGTCATTCCTTGTAGGATTGACTATGACCGCTGTCATGAGAGGTGAAATTGGGTTTTACGTCGTGCTTGAGAATATTTCGCTCATATGACGACGTGCATGCGTGTGTATGTGTATGTGCGGCTGCTTGTACTAGCCCAGACTTAAGCTGGTTTTATAGTGCTAGCCCACTGAGATACTATGCCGCAGTGAAGCATGAATACCCCACTCAGACACATTATACTGACTCCGAGCCGACCAGTCCTTGTTGTACCCATTAATGCCGAGCGCCAGACAGGGACCAACAAGTACCATATTTTAACGTCTTTTGGTATGACGCGGTCGGGGCTCGAACCCGCGACCTTCTGCTCTCCGGGCGGACGCTCTAACCACTACACCACGGAGGCGGTCGCTGTCATGAGAGAGAGAGCATAGGGCATATAACGTTCTGTATCCAGGAGGTCTTTGCTGAAGTCCTGAGTGTAGAACAACCCATGCATGTTGTACAACTGTATATATCAGTCTTTGTTGGTGTCACCAGAGATAATAAACAGTATGTGGTGTATAATCATCTGTATCCAGCAGGTCATGGGTGTTGTGAGCATACAGAACATTGCACAGTGATCTGAGAACATACAAGCATATAGTGTTACTTACAAACTGACTTCGCTTCGATTCGGGGCAACCTCGAGATCTCTAAAACAAGTAGAAACATATTCTGTGAATAAGATTTCAAGAAATGCCAGATGCGAGTGTTCTGCCTGAATGCTTGAGACTGAATGGGTTTTTTTTCTGTTTTTCTGTAAAGTTTTATAAAATGTCACAGCTTATTTTTTTCGGAAACAACAGCATGACCATTGAAAAATTAGGTTTGTTTTTTGTAAGATGATTTTCTTTCATTTTTGGGAACTGTTGTATAAATGCTGGCCCCCTCCCTCCAGACTATCAAATGGACGGCCCAGTTACTGTTAATAAGCATCAATGGATGTTATATACCTAACACCAATACACTTACGTCTTATCAAAGTACAGGTTATTCACGAGTATCTTACATGTAGGTATCGCAAAACGTTCCTCTAATGATCGTCGGGGCGATGGGGTAGTCTAGTGGTTAAAGCGCTGGCTCGTCACGCCGAAGACCCGGGTTCGAATCCCCACATGGGTACAATGAGTGAAGCGCTGGAATATTGTTAAAGGCGGCGTAAAACCAAACTCAGTCAGTCAGTCTAATGATCGTCATCTCACCTGGGTAGAGGACCTGGTGGTCTGGGTGGTGTGAGGTCAATCTTGCAGTCACCCTCACCCCCGGAATCTATGTCCTCTGGCTGTGTTCGGGAAGGCGCCCTAAACAACAGGTACTTGTAGATGGAGATAAACGGTATCAAGACAGACATGCATTTTTAGCTGAGTGGTTTTGTGATTGTTTCTGTTCCATGACCCTCGAGAATCAGAATTCCCTTGTTTTTGATGTCGCATACGTGCCGCTTACGAATAAATATATGACTGAAGTCTATGACACAACTAAAGCCTTCATGAATGCAAATATTTAAGTCTGATAAACTGCATCACACTGTATCAGCGTTCGAAATTAACGTCGGTCCTTAGGCCCGAAGCCGACTGAAAACCACTCGGAGAGCTTTTGTTTTCTGCAGGTCCTTATGGCCGACAGCTTTATCAATCCCAACTAAGAGTATTATTTCCATATAAATATATAGAGCCTACACATTTTGATCAGGACCCACAACTTTTATGGTTCTGGGTCCTTTGGGCCTGAAGCTTTTCAGGGTTAAGGGCACACACTGCAGTGTATCCATAACAACCTGGTGGTCATGCAGATGTCTGACCTTTCTGGCTGTTGGCGCTGGAGTGCTGCTGGGAGGGGACGCCTCTTGTGTCCCTCCGCACTTACAGCGTCAGGCACGGGCACATGGGGAGCGTCCTCTGGAGGGAACTCATCGGGAGCGTCCTCTGGGGGGAACTCATCGGGAGTGTCCTCTTTGGGAAACTCGTCGGGGGTGTCCTCTTGGGGAAACTCATCGGGAGCGTCCTCTGTGGGAAACTCATCGGGGGTGTCCTCTGGGAGGAACTCATCGGGGGTGTCCTCTGTGGGAAACTCATCGGGGGTGTCCTCTGGGGGAAACTCATCGGGAGCGTCCTCTGGGGGAAACTCATCGGGGGTATCCTCAACATCACCATCATCGTCATTTCCTACACCGTGGTTCGGTTGTTGCCTGTGCATATATGAAAACTGTTGTGTGTCTGACGTCAACAAATGTCTTTAAGTTATCTTATGTCTTTCCTGTTCAAGTAAATACTGCTGTTGAGGCTGTCCTCATCTTCACTGAATGCTAGCAGATCGTACGTTGTGTTAATCACCATCATGAACAAACATGCTGCATTGTAATAACACCCGTCTCAAACAATTGCACTGTATCACATGATGAGCAAACAGCTTACATTGTGTTTACACCAACCAAAAACATTTGTTCTATTCTGTTCAGCTACATATTAATATGTATTGTTAAGTCACATCAGTCAGAAATGAAATAGGATTTTTTAGTATATACCAACGATTGAACGACTCTAGGCGACCTCACATGGAATTAACATGTCGAACTTGAAGTCAGACCCTTACGATATATCCCATTATTTTAAACCGAATATCTCGACCTACTTTATTTTAGTCCCGAGGGTTCAAACTAGTCCTGATCCATTGAACCCTTCAGTATTTCTGTAAAGCTCAACATGTTAGAATTTGTATAATTTGCATGAACTTCATGCGATAAATGCCTCTGGTTTTGTTTGTCTAACAACCATGATGTGATACGTTTGCTCTCTGTTGTCAGTCTGAGTCTGTCGAACTATTCCACAGGTGTCCGAGTCGGGCAAAGGCATTCGAAATAAGAATGTGTATTTCTGCATTACAACAAAACCTAATTTAATATGCATCTTACTTACATTGTGTTTAAAAAAAAAACTCATAATCCTGTTGATCACATACATAGTGATTCCACTAACTTATATATACACAAACATTTAAATCAAAATAGGTACATATACGTGTCAGTACATAAACACACCTGTCAGTTATATATGAATGCAGGTAAATACACCTGTCAATCATGTGTGGATATATTTCTGTGCAGTTATGTAAAACGCCAGTGTGTAGATGCAGGTTTATGAACACACCTGTTAATCATATACACACGTATTTGTGTATGGATGCAGGTGGAATACTCTGTGGGCATTTTACAGCTAGGCATTCTCACACATTGCGGCGGCATAATGTACGACCATGACTAACACATATTTGAAATAGATTTACAGAATATTGATAACTTCTTCATTTTGAGTTTAATATGCATTCAGACAATTTCATCAGTTTAAACATTATTACAAAAATGAATATGTTTAGATAATGGTCAGATAAGTAATCAACCAAGGCACCGAGACTGACCACCCGAACCATTAAGTCCCTTTGTATGAGAGGCACAGTCCTCTGTTCTAACCCATCACGTCATCTCATTAGCATATGTACCCGTGAAGGTCCGGGTTAGAATTGATCTTCAGTAACCCATGCTTGTCGTAAGAGGCGACTAACGGGATCGGGTGGTCAGACTCGCTGACTTGGTTGATACATGTCATTGGTTTCCAATTGTGCAGATCGATGCTCATGATATAGATCACTGGATTGTCTGGCCCAGACTCGATTATTTACAGACCGCCGCCATATAGCTGGAATATTGCTGAGTGCGGCGTAAAACTAAACTCACTCACTGATTAACATATGATGATAATTTGTGGTATGTATTCCGAGGGTAGCCAGCAAAACTTCCCTACCTTTCCATTCTGAAAGTCCTAGGCGTCTAAACACGTCTGCTCTGTTATTAAGACAACTGGAATGAGCTCAGTCCTTGTCTCTTCTATGACGTCATTATACTATGACGTCATAAACAATGAGGTACCAAGCCCCTTGCTACATATCAATCTTAGTACAATCATGATCGCCGGATAAAAGTTGGCGATATGCTTTTGGTTAGAATTCTGATGGGGAAATCATCTTAATTATCTTACATTATGAATAAGTTACGTTTTACTGATAATCTATTGGGAACGTAAATGTATAACACGCATGAAACGAATATTTGACGAACACGACCTCAGTTACATGTTGAATCCTAGAATGGACATTGTCGCGTTGTTGCCCTTACACATATAAGCACAAAGCGTAAAAATTATGCAATATGCATCAATGCCACAACGCTACATTTTGGCCATTTGTCGTATTGTCGCGCTTTGAATGAATAATATTTTTATTCTTGAAAAGAGCGACAATGCCACAAAGCAACAGGTTTCAAGGTCAATATGTCCTTTTGTCGTCAGATGTGTCAAAGACTGCTTAAAATACGCAACAATGCAGCAGTCTCACTTCTAGATACGCATGGCGATCACAAACTTCAAAATCAATGCTATCTAAAAATATAAAAAATGTTAAAGTACATGATAATCACTTGCAATCCGGGATATCTGCTAAAGATTTCGAAGAAAACTAATCATTACAGATAATTACGTTGGGAGAACTTTACCTTCGTTCAAAACATCCAGTAACAATTTACCAGTGGAAACAAGCCGGCGGAGGAAACAACGTCATTATCTGAAAAATAATGCCTTTGTGTGATGTTGGTGATATATTTCATTTTTTTTTCAGGACCAGTCATTTGAAAGAGAGAGGAAACAATTCATTCTTAGATAATATAACATGACATAGAACATAGAAAACTTTCGTTTAATTTCGTATAGTTTGAAATAATCAGTTTCTTTATCTGTTGTCCTAATATTATGTGGATCTAAGTTATTGTGTCTAAACATTTACACAACAGATATTGGGAAATTTCTTGACATTAGTGTAAGGATATACATGTACTTGTCTATCGGTCTCTCCATTACATGTGTAGCATGATAATATGGCCAAGGTGAGGTTATATAAGTTGTACTTTGTGAATAGTCGACAACAGAATACATATTGTCACATGCATACTTTGTACAGATGCAACAACAGAAACGCTTTTGTTTCAGCAAATTCCCGCCATATGACGTGGAGGTCTGTAAATTATCCATCCTCGATAATCTCCAGGGTATACGTTCCGATAAATATCCACTATACATAGATTTATCGGAACGTATACCCTGGAGTTTATCGAGGATGGAAATTATCCGGACCAGATAAACCCGTGACTGACATTGCAATCTTCGCCATCCCGGTTTTGACGAGACACTATCAACCGATTCATACCTTCCTCTTGCCACAGGTATAGGTTGTTGGGAAGGTAGTATAACCGGAATACCCACAGAGGCCATATTACGTTTACTGGTTGTAGTCTTTGACTAATTTATTGAGGAGATATCCTCGGTATCTGTTGATTGAGGGTTTGTGTCGGCGGATTTGAACTGCGTCTGCCAGTTTTCCTTTGATTAAGTCCTGGAGGTTTCTTGATAATATTCCACTTGATGTTGTGAGTATACAACAGTTGATTATGGGTTCTGAGATAGCTGATTTGCGCTCTGATTTTTTGGTCAGTGATGAGTGTTCTTTGATTATGAGGTTTATGGGGAGGGAGGTTTCTCCTACATATGCCTCACCACAGGCACAGTTGATTTTGTACACATCTTTGTTTTTGTTGTTGTTTAGAGGTGTTCCTGTCATTGGCTTGAAGTAGCGTTTTCAGTGAGATGGGGCTGATGAAATGGGTTTTCAGGGGCGTAGCTACCATTATTTAAAAGCCCGGGCTTACACATGATTGTTGCTAAAAGGTTGGGCAAGCTCTAATACTATCTAAATATGAATCTTGGCAACCTATCGGGTTTACACCAAAACAAATGGCTTGCTACGCGCCTGGTAGACTAACGCTTAGTCCCTGAATATATATAATTTTGATAGTAACAAATAAACCCATTTAAAATGAAAAGGAGCCCCGGTGAGTTGGGAGAGTCAGGAACCTGAACCTGAGGAAATCTAGACTTGCTTCATTTAGGGGTTTAGTACTGCAGAGAGGGCTAGGCTGTAGGGGAAATAATGTGGTTCAGGGACTGTGAGACAGACTACGCGCCTGGGTTTCAATGCCGGCTTGTCGTTTGAGGAGACAGATGATGTGGTGGGAGGTCTTTCCTGTGAAAGGGAGAGAGATACGGATGGGTGCTGGTTCAGGTTTGTTGGGACCCGTGAATGTACCTTCAGTAACCCATGCTTGTCGTAAGAGGCGACTAAAGGGATCGGGTGGTCAGGCTCGCTGACTTGGTTGACACATGTCATCGGTTCCCAATTGCGCAGATCGATGCTCATGCTGTTGATCACTGGATTGTCTGGTCCAGACTCGATTATTTACAGACCGCCGCCATATAGCTGGAATATTGCTGAGTGCGGCGTAAAACTCACTCACTCAGGTTTCTTGGCGCCTGGTTTACTTGCTGGATAGAGGGTGGTGATGATGATTTTGTCAACTAACTTGGGTGGGTATAGTGGTTAAACTGGATAAAGACATAACGGAGGTGGATTTCTGTGGTGGTGTTGGTAGAGCAGAAACTGATGGCGCGTCTGGTGAGGGTGGAGATGATGCCGGTTTTGGTTCTCAGGGGGTGGTTGGAGTCAAAGTGTATGTATTGGTCGGAGTGGGTTGGCTTTCTGTAGACACTGATTTGGATCTGGTGGGAGTTTGGTTATGGGGACATCTAGAAAGGGAAGTTGGCCTTTGATCTCTTTTTCTGTGGTGAACTGGATGCGAGGGTGATGTTGGTTGAGGTGATGCAGGAGGTTTTCACCGTTAGTGTTTGTATATTCTGTAGGATGACCCAGGTCACAGAGTTAGTGAGTGAGTGAGTGAGTGAGTTTAGTTTTACGCCGCACTCAGCAATATTCCAGCTATATGGCGGCGGTCTGTAAATAATCGAGTCTGGACCAGACAATCCAGTGATCAACAGCATGAGCATCGATCTGCGCAATTGGGAACCGATGACATGTGTCAACCAAGTCAGCGAAACTGACCACCCGATCCCGTTAGTCGCCTCTTACGACAAGATAGTCGCGAGTTAGACCACCCGATCCATTTTCGCAGCCTCAGACAATGGACGTAGGTTATTCAGTTCTGTTCAGTTCATTTATTCACCCAAACCACTCACAGTGGTACAGAGTACATTTATACATGAATAATGTCAAATCGATACGAGGCAATATCATTGAAGTTTTGAAAGATTTACATAAATACATGTAACATATTTGCTTTGCTTATCAATAATTGTGTAATTTCTTTCCATATTAAGAGCATGTAATTTTAATAATGAGGTCTTGTACAACAATACTTTGGTAATAACTTAGTTCTATCTTCTAATAAAGAAATACACTCAAACATATAGTGGTACTCATCACCCACTTCACGGAGTTACACATCAAACATTTCCGATCATTAATGGGGACGAATTCTACCACTGGGGCCATCAACAATATAAACATTACAATCTATCACACAAAACAAAACATATTGTCAGCATAGTTTACAATATGACGACTAACGTGATCGGGTGATCAGGCTCGCTGACTTGGTTGACACATGTCATCGGTTCCCAATTGCGCAGATCGATGCTCATGCTGTTGATCACTGGATTGTCTGGTCCAGACTCGATTATTTACAGACCTCCGCCATATAGCTGGAATATTGCTGAGTGCGGCGTAAAACTAAACTCACAATATGCGTGTAGGTAAGCCCTGTCTGAACTGATGCATGGAACGCTCACTATTTCTGTGTCCTGACTCGCTGCAAGGGTAGGAGACCAGTCAATCCTGTGTCAACATAGTCAATGTACCCGTGGATTACAATGTACACGTAACCAATTACATGTGTGGAACCAACAGTACAATTACCATTTCAGTTTCTTGCAGGGACATGTACAAAGGTCTACCCATATTGCATTCTAAGACATTAAAGGATTTTGATCACAGGATATAACAAAACAATTATTGATGTCCTTTATATAGTGTACAAATTGTTTATATATTGTAGACATGTTTACATGACTGTTTCGTTCTCTGGTAATTGTCTAACCAAGCATATATGTGTGGGCAATTTGGTGAAATTTGTTCGTAATACCTTTACCTTTAAATCACCTTAATTCAAATATTCGTATGTGTAATATGCACTTACTGAAACGATATACACTCTTCAGACACGCTTATGTGCCCCTTTTGATTCTGTTCCAGGTTTAAGTGTTGTTCTTGAAGTCACCAAACATACAAAGGCATTCAACATAGACTTCTTTGGGGGGCATTTTAGAAGTTGTATAGATGAAGGAAAACCAAGTTTTATGGATAGTCAACTTCTTATTGCAATGCGTGCCACGTTTCGGTGTAGGTACTAACACCGTTATCAAGCTAGTTATGATAACGGCGTTAGTACCTTCACCGAAACGTCGCACGCATTGCAATAGGAAGTTGACTATCCATAGAACTTGGTTTTCCTTCATTCAACTTTGAGTCAAACAATATTTTGGGAACGAATAAACGACCCGTGAAGATCCGGGGTAGAATAGGTCTTCAGCAACCCATGTGCTTGCCATAAAAAGGCGACTATCTTGTCGTAAGAGGCGACTAACGGGATCGGGTGGTCAGGCTCGATGACTTGGTTGACATGTCATCGGTTCCCAATTGCGCAGATCGATGCTCATGCTGTTGATCACTGGATTGTCTGGTCCAGACTCGATTATTTACAGACCTCCCCCATATAGCTGGAATATTGCTGAGTGCGGCGTAAAACTAAACTCACTCACTCACTCAACGAATAAACCCAACCGACATTATGTCGACGCTTAGAGCTGGTAGAAAGTTTCGTTTCCAAACAATTCAAAATGTAGGAAATTTTTTCTGCTGGTGGAGTGAAGTCAGGGTTTCTCCATAAAGGAGTATTTCTCTTTACTTATATAAGCAGCAGATTATCTGCACTCAGAGACCATATAATAGATATAATTATATGGTCTCTGCTGCACCTAACGAAGATGAAATTGAAAGTCAACATATCGTTTAAAACATTTATCGTATTGCCGAGTGTGGCGTGGAGCATCGAATGTTCAAAACGTCGAAGAAAAATTGGACAACTGAAGTGTGTCCAAGATAGTTTTATGGATTAAACTTCTTTTTAATTTCTCTCACGACGTTTCGAGACCATTCCAGGGTATGAAAATATTGAACTGCGAAAAATACATTCATAAATTTGGGTCTAGATTTAGTGACTTAATAATTATGAAAAATTATAATAATATATCAAATATCGACAATATTTACTTCTTATGATATAACACCTAAATGCATGATTTGCCACTGGTTGTCAATGAGACATTGTTTAATGCACAGCTGGTTTTTTTCCTTTTTGTTTTTTTTGTGTGTGTAAAATCAAAAATATACCCTAGAAGTATTGGTTTTCTCACAATATAACCAGAAAATGTAATATGGCTACAGAAGTGTTGTAAAGAATTCATGACAGGGAAATACGAATATCAAATAATATATCGAGAGAGCAGTTGTTAAATACTCATTCACAGTATATATTAATGATATGACCCTATTGCGTTGATAAATATTTTTCTAAAAAGTGAAATTGTAATTGAATCTTGATTTTGCACGTTAACTTGATTACTTTAATGATTAACTAAGACAAAATCACTCCATCACCGAAAAGGAAAATATCTTGAGCTCTGCCATTGGGCATGACAGACTCTACGGCAACGGCATAAGCCAGGGGAAACCACTCCCATCTTGCCCATAAACTAAAATTATCTGCTCTTGAGTTAATGAAAAGGTCACGGCCATTGTTAATCGCACGCGGACACCATTTGCTAGTATCCTTCCTTGATTATCAAAAAGGTATGTTGTTTCACACTTATTCCAACATTGAATCGGTTGGGAATAGTACTTTGTGATATCGACTCGATAGTTCTGTGGTTCACTACAGCAAATAACAATGTATCCGACGTTAAATCGGTGGTGCATTCTCCGTGTTGTTGAAGTGTCGAGGCGAATCATACAGTACAGTTTTATGCAATATAAAAGCACGCTATCTCCAAACGTAAAGCTGATTATTTGCGTGAAACTTGAACACCATTTTGTCACAGACTACAATGATCTTAGCTCCTTACAATTGGTCCGGACCAATTGTAAGTTTCGATTGCATTCCACGTCCCTTCATCAGCTGAACTGGCAGTTAGGACTATCACGTCGTCACTATGATGTTATAACTGAGTTATGACGTCACAATGCAAGTGACATCACAGTACACTAGGTGTACTAACATGACATTGTGGTTAAGGGTTGATCCTGTGTTCAGTCTCATTCTACTTTCTACTTGGGAAAGGTCTGGAAAAACAAGGAGGCCATGGATGTTTAGTAGAGCATATTACTTCCATAAGCTTTAAAGCTACCCCATACCAGTTCACATGAACGCCGATACCGACGACTGTAGACCTTGACCACCACCAGAGCTGCCCACCTGGAGTCCGTGAACAGCATACGGTCTTCTGAACCTCAGATGCTGTTGACACCAAGCTAGACGCACGTAACGGCGACCTGCAAGCAACATCTGGCCTATCACTCCCCCAACCGGTTGTGTACGGTTCTGACACTAATTGGTCTCAACGGAGCTGTTAATGTGGCAGTTTGGTATCGATTCCGATGATCCATCTGAACTTAGCCGTGATGACTCGCCTGTTGCAAGGCATGATGCTGTCCAGCTGTAGATATGTCTCCAAAATGTGATGATATTGTGTTTCGATGAACATTAAAATGTCTAGTGTGAACAATCATGTATGTGCAAATTGTGAGGAGTTGAGATTCCATCATAGATATGTTATGAAAGATGCATTAGTTTATTTCAGGACACATTTATTACTGTTGAACTTTATATTAAGCATAGTTTTCATCCCCTTAAACACACGGCTTTCCAGATTTGTCAGTGTTGTGTATACACGACAGACCATAAGGTGGTGTGTGTTGTTTAAGGCTGCACACAGCAATATTCCAGCTGTATGGAGGTGGCCTGTAAATACTCGACTCTGAACCAGACAATCCAGTGATTGAGCATCGATCTACACAAATTGGAACACGATGTATTTTATCAACAAAGTCAGTGAGCCTGACCACCCGATCCCGTTAGTCGCCTCTTACGACATGAAGATCAATTCTAACCCATATATTCAGTCACCAGGTGGTGATGTCTCAGTGCAATATGAAGAAATAATATATTTGTGGTCCTGAATTGCTTTTGAGTAGTATACATGCAAAAGGTTGAACCATTCTGTTGTAGTGGTACCAACTCATAACAGAACTTATATAAAACAGTATCTTATGTTTTGAACTTTTTGAAAACTGATCAGTGGTATGTTTGACTCTGTACATGTGTACCCATGCTGTAAACCTAACCAAAGGCAGTAGAGCTGTGACGATACATCGGAGTATCGATAATCGTGATACTTTATATGACGATAAATATATCGATACTTTTGTTCGTATCGTGATACGAATCGTTGACCTTAAAATTGTTAATGTTCACTAGAAATTGACGGTTATGTAAAAATTTACACTGTTACTTGCTATCAAAATATACTTTATTAAAGAAATGTAAATAGAGTGTCTTACCCATACAGGGTGCCGTTGTACAAAACAACCTTAGCGCTAAGACTACCTTAAGTCTATGTTAAGATATGGGAGTTACGGTCACCTTAGTGCTAAGACTACCTTAAGTCTATGTTAAGATATGGGAGTTACGGTCACCTTAGTGCTAAGACTACCTTAAGTCTATGTTAAGATATGGGAGTTACGGTCACCTTAGCGCTAAGACTACCTTAAGTCTATGTTAAGATATGGGAGTTACGGTCACCTTAGCACTAAGACTACCTTAAGTCTATGTTAAGATATGGGAGTTACGGTCACCTTAGCGCTAAGACTACCTTAAGTCTATGTTAAGATATGGGAGTTACGGTCACCTTAGCACTAAGACTACCTTCAGTCTATGATAAGATATGGGAGTTACGGTCACCTTAGCGATAAGATCACTTTGTACAACGGCACCCTGGCCAACACACACCTTGGAGTGAGTTTAGTTTTAGGAGGCACTCAGCAATACTCCAGCTATATGGCAGCAGTCTGTTAATAATCGAGTCTGGACCAAACAATCCAGGGATCAACAGCATGAACATCGATTTACACTTATATCAGTCATCGATGACCTGTCAACCCAGTCATCGAGGCTGACCACCTGATCCCGTTAGTCACCTCTTACAACAAGCATGGGTTACTGAAGATCAATTCTAACCCGGATCTTCACGGGTCACACACACCTTGGAGAAAGAAACACAACCATAATACAATGTTTCTAACAACTTTCCTAGTACCTACAGATGTGTGTCATGCAACAAGTGTAGGCTAATCAAAAACACAGTCGACACTCGGCAGTCTTGATTCGGCTGTTTTAATACATTAGTGCAACTTACAATAAACAAGCTGGACACAGCAACATACATGGTTCATCAAACATACAATATCACTTATGGATGTCCTCTGTTTATACACAGATAATATAGTGGTAACATGTACAGTTGTGTGAATGCATGACTCCAAAGTCTGGATGTCTACAGCATGGATGTCCTCACTTACTTCTTGGAACGATAAACTCATTAAGCAATATGTCAGAACCCACTCTTGTATACAAACCACCACACACCAGCGACACCACACACCCAGACCTGTAAAGCTGTATATTTGTACAGACACTTTGAACATTTACGCACACATACACACAGTTTGATAGTATCCATGCGTGTGGACATACACACTCACTCACACGCTGAACCTCTACACGCAGGAGTGGTCCTGATGCTGAGCATCTTTCTTCCCTACAGAATACTGAGGTCAGGTCCCGTGTGTTGGTCATCTTTACCTGTAACAACAACATGAAAGGTGATGATGTGATACACCATAGACATGAACTCCTAGAATTTCAATCCACGAAGATGATACATGAGGGACCATTCATAATTCATAGCTAGGGGGTGGTGATGATGATTTCTATGGAGAAGCATGTCCACAATTTTCAATATGCCCTGCTTCTTTATTTGTTGTTTAACATTACAGACAAAAACATTTAACTTATATAATGGCAGTCCATAAATAATTAAGTCTGGGCCAGACAATCAGGTGATTTAAAATCATAAGCATAGAACTATGCAATTAGGATACGATGGTATGTGTCAACAAAGTCAGAGAGCCTGACCAACGACCCCGAACCTGTTAGTCGCCTCTCATGACAGGCATGGGTTACTGAAGACCAACTGTAACCTGGATCTCCACGTGTAATGTATTTACCTGGAATAGATCTTCATTACAAGACGGATGGTGGCTGACTCTAATATATGATTTACACCAGTAGAGATCATGACCAGGAGTCAGGCACTACTTACTGTGGGAAGACACTGTCTGCGCACACTTGTTGAACAGGTCAAACTGAGGCTGGCAGTGGTCACTATGTACTGGGTTGGCCACCACGCAGGACTCGTATTTCTCAAACTGATCTGCACAGACTGTCTTGATCTTCTTGATTGTAGGCCTGTAACACAGTCATAGGTATTAGTCTGTAACACAGACATAGGTGTTAGTCTGTGACAGTCATAGGTGTTAGTCTGTAACACAGACATAGGTGTTAGTCTGTAACAGACATAGGTGTTAGTCAGTGACAGACATAGGTGTTAGTCTGTGACAGTCATAGGTGTTAGTCTGTGACAGTCATAGGTGTTAGTCTGTGACAGTCATAGGTGTTAGTCTGTGACAGACATAGGTGTTAGTCTGTGACAGACATGTTAGTCTGTTGTCTGTGACAGACATAGGTGTTAGTCTGTGACAGTCATATAGACAGTGTAGGTGTAGTCTGTGACAGACATAGGTGTTAGTCTGTGACAGTCATAGGTGTTAGTCTGTGACAGACATAGGTGTTAGTCTGTGACAGTCATAGGTGTTAGTCTGTGACAGTCATAGGTGTTAGTCTGTGACAGACATAGGTGTTAGTCTGTGACAGTCATAGGTGTTAGTCTGTGACAGACATAGGTGTTAGTCTGTGACAGTCATAGGTGTTAGTCTGTGACAGACATAGGTGTTAGTCTGTAACACAGACATAGGTGTTAGTCTGTAACACAGACATAGGTGTTAGTCTGTAACACAGACATAGGTGTTAGTCTGTGACAGTCACAGCCACAGGTGTTAACCTTTCATAAAGCCTTGGTAGTAAGCAATAATTATGTTATATGACCATGGCCTGTATATCATTGTAGCTATGCTCTGCCTATCATGACTGACTCCAAAAGCATAGAGTCAGAAGGGACTAATCAACTGCAGTAACCAGTAACCATATTCAGTCAGCCCTTAACACCATGCCATGTAATACCTACATTACAATTTTCATTTATGTCATTTAGTCCAAAAGGTAAAGACACTTATCTGTATTTCCTAATAGCTCAAAAAGTGCCCTATACTACATCTCTGTGTGATTATCACTTTGCTTGAAAATCAACACAATATAATTGGTGACAACATACTCCGTCTCAGCACAGCTGGCTAGTTTGAGCTTCTGTTTGTTGCAGTCGAGGTGCCAAGTTTCGGGGAAGTTGTTAATGCAGGTGGCGTAGGTGTTGAGGTAGCGGCCACACTGACGCTCCACCAGTTGCAAGGAGGCATTCCTGGTCAATAAAATATACAACTTACTGACAATAACAGACACTGTGGAAACATAATCATCCTAGTAACAATCACAGACACTGTGGAAACATAATCATCTTAGTAACATTCACAGACACTGTGGAAACATAACCATCTTAGTAACATTCACAGACACTGTGGAAACATAACCATCTTAGTAACATTCACAGACACTGTGGAAACATAACCATCTTAGTAACATTCACAGACACTGTGGAAACATAACCATCTTAGTAACATTCACAGACACTGTGGAAACATAACCATCTTAGTAACATTCACAGACACTGTGGAAACATAACCATCTTAGTAACATTCACAGACACTGTGGAAACATAACCATCTTAGTAACATTCACAGACACTGTGGAAACATAACCATCTTAGTAACATCTCAGTGTGGAACATAACCATCTCATTCACAGACACATAACCATCTTAGTAACATTCACAGACACTGTGGAAACATAACCATCTTAGTAACATTCACACAGACACTGTGGAAACATAACCATCTTAGTAACATTCACAGACACTGTGGAAACATAACCATCTTAGTAACATTCACAGACACTGTGGAAACATAACCATCTTAGTAACAATCACAGACACTGTGGAAACATAACCATCTTAGTAACATTCACAGACACTGTGGAAACATAACCATCTTAGTAACATTCACAGACACTGTGGAAACATAACCATCTTAGTAACATTCACAGACACTGTGGAAACATAACCATCTTAGTAACATTCACAGACACTGTGGAAACATAACCATCTTAGTAACAATCACAGACACTGTGGAAACATAACCATCTTAACAATTCACAGTAAACATAACCATCTTAGTAACAATCACAGACACTGTGGAAACATAACCATCTTAGACACTGTGGAAACATATCTTACAGACACTGTGGAAACATAACCATCTTAGTAACAATCACAGACACTGTGGAAACATAACCATCTTAGTAACAATCACAGACACTGTGGAAACATAACCCATCTTATTAACAATCACAGACACTGTGTGAAACATAACCAGTCTTAGTAACAATCACATGTGGAAACACCATCTTAAGTAACACTGTGGAAACATAACCATCTTAGTAACAATCACAGACACTGTGGAAACATAACCATCTTAGTAACAATCACAGACACTGTGGAAACATAACCATCTTAGTAACATATCACAGACACTGTGGAAACATAACCATCTTAGTAACATTCACACTGTGGAAACATAACCATCTTAGACACTGTGGAAACATAACCATCTTAGTAACATTCACAGACACTGTGGAAACATAACCATCTTAGTAACAATCACAGACACTGTGGAAACATAACCATCTTAGTAACAATCACAGACACTGTGGAAACATAACCATCTTAGTAACAATCACAGACACTGTGGAAACATAACCATCTTAGTAACAATCACAGACACTGTGGAAACATAACCATCTTAGTAACAATCACAGACACTGTGGAAACATAACCATCTTAGGTAACAATCACAGACACTAACAATCACAGACACTGTGGAAACATAACCTCTCTAGTAACATTCACAGACACTGTGGAAACATAACCATCTTAGTAACATTCACAGACACTGTGGAAACATAACATAACCATCTTAGTAACATTCACAGACACTGTGGAAACATAACCATCTTAGTAACAATCACAGACACTGTGGAAACATAACCATCTTAAACATAACCATTTTAGTAACAATCACAGACACTGTGGAAACATAACCATCTTAGTTAACAATCACAGACACTGTGGAAACATAACCATCTTAGTAACAATCACAGACACTGTGGAAACATAACCATCTTAGTAACAATCACAGACACTGTGGAAACATAACCATCTTAGTAACATTCAGACACTGGAAACATAACCATCTTAGTAACAATCACAGACACTGTGGAAACATAACCATCTTATTAACAATCACAGACACTGTGGAAACATCACAATCACAGACACTGTGGAAACATAACCATCTTAGTAACATTCACGGACACTGTGGAAACATAACCATCTTAGTAACATTCACAGACACTGTGGAGGAAACATAACCATCTTAGTAACAATCACAGACACTGTGGAAACATAACCATCTTATTAACAATCACAGACACTGTGGAAACATAACCATCTTAGTAACAATCACAGACACTGTGGAAACATAACCATCTTAGTAACAATCACAGACACTGTGGAAACATAACCATCTTAGTAACAATCACAGACACTGTGGAGAACATAACCACTCTTAGTAACATTCACAGACACTGTGGAAACATAACCGAAACATAACCTTCTTATTAACAATCACAGACACTGTAGAAACATAACCGTCTTAGTAACAATCACAGACACTGTGGAAACATAACCATTTAAGTAACAATCACAGACACTGTGGAAACATAACCATCTTAGTAACATTCACAGACACTGTCGAAACATAACCATCTTAGTAACAATCACAGACACTGTGGAAACATAACCATCTTAGTAACATTCACAGACACTGTGGAAACATAACCGTCTTAGTAACATTGACAGACACTGTGGAAACATAACCATCTTAGTAACATTCAGACACTGGAAACATAACCATCTTAGGAACATTCACAGACACTGTGGAAACATAACCATCTTATTAACAATCACAGACACTGTGGAAACATAACCATCTTATTAACAATCACAGACACTGTGGAAACATAACCATCTTAGTAATATTCACAGACACTGGAAACATAACCATCTTAGTAAGATTCACAGACACTGGAAACATAACCATCTTAGTAACATTCACAGACACTGTGGAAACATAACCGTCTTAGTAACATTCACAGACACTGTGTTAACACAGCAACAAATGTAGTAACTATCTTAACGTTCGTAACGTTGAAAAGATTATTGTCATGAGTTCAATAAATTATGAAATCCAGTGAAAATTGGCGAATTCTTTACAAGACTTCACACCAAAACGCAGCAATTCACATGTATGATATTTGCACATGCTTTTCAGCAATTTGATGCATGATCCTCGTGCAATTCATCCGAATAAAGTTTGCAGTTGGTTCCTACAAGTTAGTGAAGAAATTCATCTTCGATGTAACCATATATATGTACATAACATATAGTGAAAGTTTTAAGTGAGTCTAAACCTTGATGGGTAGTGTATATCTACAATTATACAAAGACAAAATACAAGAGGAACAATTCTTGTAGACTTGAATGATCATTCTAGATTTGTGTTGGACACCTTTTAACATTTATTCTCTATGGTCTGGGAGACAGACTATTCCCCAGGCAAACACTTCCACAATCAAGACATAGTTGTCCTTAGTAATCATTAGGCTGTCTGTCCTCTGTAACATGACAACTGTAGGTTGACCCTCTCACTGAGGTTACGTCAAACAAGACATGATCACCTGGATCACCTACATTTTGTTCACGTCCATTCCCTCCAGATGAAGACAAGCGCTGTGACATGTCACCTCTCCATCCTTGTAGCTGCAGTCATAGATGGAATAAGGAGGTAACATGCATAATAATGATGATAAGAATAAACCTGTTAATGATATAAGGTACCAGTATAGTTTATTGCCACCTTAATGTAATATGGATGCTGCATCCCAAAGGCATACACGACACACTGGAAGTTTTGTGGACTAACTATATTCTAAAATGTACTGTTCTTGAACTTTTGAAAGAAAATGGTAACACTAGAGGTGTTAATTTTGGTGTATAACTATGAATGATGATGTCAATCACTGGATTGTCTGGTCCAGATTCGAAATACTTACAGACTGCCGTCGAATAGCTGGAATATTGTTTAGTACGGCGTAAAACTAAACTCACTCACTCTTTCTAAACTGGAAGCTAGTTCCACAATCCAGTCTTTGTAAACACAAAATGTCTTAAGAAGTGTCTTTCATTGTGCTAAATTGCTCAATGCTGCATTAAACAACAAACAAAAAAAAATATTAATGATCGACATGTGGTGTTCAATTTTCTTATAATGTTGACACTGCACACAGTTATATCATCATGGTCTGTTTATGTGGGTCTCATGGCTATGTTGCCAAAGGAGGTAACTCTACATGACAAAATATACCATCACAGCTGCTAATAATATGATAATAGAACATACATATAAGGACTACATGTACTTTCAAATTGTACTGCAAAATTATGCAGTATATGCAGTACTTAGACACAGTATGATATGTATCAAAGTGTACAGGAAACTTGACTACAGGTCTGTGATAGGGTGAGGTAGGGTGAGGTAAAGGGCTTAAACAATGTATTCACGTTTATTGCATGAAGATGTGTTTGTGGATGCTTATCATAGTCCTACCTTATGCCAGTTAGTACTGATAGCCCACTCAGCCAGGGTTTAACAAGGATACTTCACACAGACATTAGTATGCTGACTCAGAGTGAGTGAGTGAGTTTAGTTTAATGCCGCACTCAGCAATATTCCAGCTATATGGCAGCAGTCTCTAAATAATCGAGTCTGGACCAGACAATCCAGTGATCAACGTCATGAGCATCGATCTACGCAGTTGGGATAGACGACGTGTGTCAACTAAGTCAGGGAGCCTGACCACCCGATCCCTTTAGTCGCCTCTTACAATAAGCATATGGGTTACTGAAGACCAATTCTAACCTGCTTCTTCACGGGTTGGCATTTAAGGCCATTATAGGGGATGCAGGCTGTTGACATTCATATTACTTTGGTGAATCCTACATTCATTGGTCATAGGGATCATAATCAGTGCAGGTACATTGAACCTATAATCAGCAGATCCTGGCATGACTAAGAGAGACAACTCTGTCAATAGCATTTCTGAGCCTAAGTAATTAGAACTCATAATTGTATGGTGGAATATGTTTTGTTTCTACTGATTTTACAAAATGTATATAGAGTTGAAGCTGCTGCTTTTAAGTTGTATTCAATACATAGTGTATTTGTTAATAACTTAAATAAAACTAATTGTAGGCTATACATTCTACGCGATTCTGCACTGTAGTTTAGACATGAATTTAAAAAACAAAAGGAATCAGATTGTGTTTTCAGTACGTATCAAACTGGACACAATATACCTAAATCAATATACTATATTGACAAGCTGCCATTAGAAAATAGATGTAAACAATATTGGTCAATATAATGGCGATGGCCACGGTTTTGTAAAAGCCTGCAATTGTGTTGTCTTGTCAGTAGCTGATCGCTGTTGTGTCTTACACGTTCTAAGTCACGACCCCTCATCCACAACAGAAACACATGTTTTGCACATCGGAGAAAATTACGCAAAATAACCGAATTGTTCATCACTTCAACGATAAACATATATTATTAGAATAATCAAATTTGACGAAATAGTCAATGATGCAATAGTTCAAGTCCCAAATTAGACGTGGTCTTGAATTAATTATCAACTTTCATGGAATCGAAACTGTGGAAAGCATTTACTGCGGTATTGGAAACTTCAAGATGGCTGCGCCCTTAAATGACGAGATCCAATCTGTTTCCTACTATAATATTCGACATGTAGCATTGCATGGATATGTTGCGCCTTTTATTTGCATTTATATAGCTTGGTTTTATACGTGGGCCACTGTCTATGGAATTCAAGATTACTACGAGGGCGGTTTGATAGCTCTGGCAATCATCGGCTTAGTGCAGATTCTGACGGCGTTGTTTTGTTTGTGGTCGATCCATGTGAGATGTGCTCTCACATGCTCTAAAGTAAGAATGGATACACATTGTGCCTATATTTCCTAAGCTGAGTAAAATATATCATACAACTCACTTAATGTGTCACTTTAAGCTAAGACTTTGCACTTTCACGAAATTTGGGTTCCATATGGCCAGTGATAGATCTTTGGTCATTGGTTTCAATTGCTTTACAGTTCCTTCTTATCAGGGTCACATTGTGTTAATTTCAAGTAATAACAAACTGAACAATTAAACCCTGAAAATCAGTTTTCATTTCATATGGAAGTCTATGAGTAATTCCTGAAATAGGATATAACTTGGGGCTGTTTTGGAGTCATTGGTTATAACCGGGCACAAACAATCCAAAGAAGTGCAGTTTGATGCTTGTTGTGTTGTTCATTCACTGCTACTTGCTGGCGGTGTTTTTGTCAGTTATGAGCCATGTCAGGTTAGACATATTAAATATTCTCAAACCATCGTTATGATCGTCATATGCCTATGGCTGGAGTTTTACTGATAGGAAATGCTGTTTAACATCACTTCACTGTGCTTCAGTGTGTGAAATAACTGTTGGCCCGCTAGCCCGTGGCTAGTAAAAATCCAGCCAGACCAGTAAATCTCCACAGTCACTGGCCCGACTGGCTATTGAATTTTCGTGGGATCATATTGTAAATATATCACTCTCTCCGACCGATTAAGTTAAATTCACTTTTAAATCATGCAAGATTATGGCCTGATAAAAATGTTCATCATATTAGCAGTTTAATGATGAAATCTGTGTCTACATTCAAATTTCGTCAAGTGAATTATTTTGTGGGCAAGTAACTTTCAGGCATAGCTTGCCCGCCTGGGTAGCATTATTTGGAAACTTTTTCGCACACTGTGATTAAACAGATGTAATTCTGTATTCAAGTGACATGAAAGAAATTATGTGGAGTTAACAGTGATGTGTTTATTAATTTGAAGGCTAGTAGTAAATTCTTTTTTTAAAACTTCTCTTTCCTTGATTAATGTTAAGTTAGCTCCTAATTTGTCAATCAACATATTTTGGTGATCAGTAAATGTACTCGGGTTCATCTGATATGAATCATTTATGATTTACATGTAATGGAAACTGAGTTGCCATGAGCTTGCACAGGAAGGTTCAAAGAACACATCTCACTATTCTCATCCCTTTGAAAATCAGAGTTAGAATTGTCATTCAGCAACAGTTAAGACTTGTGAGATGAAATTAAACATTGTTTTATGACAGCAATATTACTGTTAAACAGCAAACAAATATCTATTTAAATCTTAAATATCTCAAATAATGTGTAAATATTATCTTAAATGTCTTTTGAAATTAGCTTATGAAAATTATGAATATAAATCTCATGTCTTATAGTTGTGCGGAAAGTTAAGAGTTCCAATTTAAATAATCCACCATATATCTAACAAGTACATAACCGTTCAGAATAAGGCTATACAAATTCTTCATAATGCTGCTTTTTAAAATCACAACAAGAAGCCCATTTTCATTTATTTTGTAAAAGCATGATCACTTAATACATGTCTTCTAATGGATCATGTGTATTGAAAACTGCTAACATTTGACTGGATATATCCATATCACAAAAATATTGCTTGGATTCAAGAGTTTAAAAAATTATCCTATCAACATGATCAATGCTGGTATTTTACTGGTAAAGTGATTGTTACACTATTTTAGGTGCTTGGGGTCTTTCAGTGAATGTTCACCATAGCGTAAATATGTCACACCTTTTAAATCTGATTTTTGATTGATTAAGTGATCAGTTACACTCCTTGCCAGTCTGAGCCTCAGAATTTGATCGACTATTTCAACAACAAAACCACTTAATGTATTGATCAAGGCTATACTTTCACGTTAATCAACTTATTCAACTTTCAACAGGAAACCAGTCCATTCAAGGCATCCTGGGTGAAAGTTGTGCCCACACCAAATAATGGATCTACAGAACTTATTCGATTGCATCACCAAAAGGTAAAGTAAACAAACTATGAAGTTATCATTGCAATTAGTAAGATGTTGAATAAGGATAATGTTTTATGTCTTGCCTTTGTGTGGCTTTATCATAACAGCTTTGACTCGTTTGAGACAGATGCAGTGTAATGATTTAGTTGATGCTTGGGACTGCCGTGTCTTCATGAAAACCTTTAAATGGCATGTTGGAAGATATGTTGAATATATCTTGCTTCATTAACGATTGAAAACAAGTGTAGCAATATAATTTCGATTATTGAATTTCTTTTCGAAAACCAAGGTATCTAAGTCCTTTATAATGGTTATTGTGCTTAGATTTACTCTATGTAAAAAAAAGCATCCTATAATAATTCTGTATCCAAACAACAAATAATTTTGTCTTCAGAAGGAGAAAGGGGAGGAGATATGGTTCAACTTCCAGAAAACGAAATACCTGTATGATGCAGAGGAGCGGAAACAGTTCTACACGTTGTCCTTCCCCGACAACCACAGCATCAAGTATTACATGGAGTGGAAGGGGTACCAGGATGAAGGGGAGATGAAGGCGGCAGAGTCCAAGTTTGGACTCAACAAGTCAGTGTTCTTGATTCAGATTTAGAATTGATTACCATCAACCTATGCTTGTATGAGGTGACTAACTGATTGGAGGTTGTCATGGTGACTTGGTTGATGAGTGTTATCATGCCCAACTCGATTTTTGTGAAAGCTGTGGTGGCTGAGTAGGTTAGATCGCTGACTCTGTTTGGCTTAACTTTGGTTCATGACTTGGAGTGTGTGGGTTCAAATCCCATATAGGACTTACCCTAAAAGAGTACTAGAATCTGTACTTTTCTGAGAAAGAGTAATCCCAAATACAACATGTTACCAATTGTGTCATTTGTAAGGCTATTGTGATATGTGTGAGGGGGCACCCACAGATGTTGAAATTCTGAGATATGACTTAGCATAATTCAAAGAGTAATGATCCCAATAATAAACTTTGTGTTTAGTAAACATGATCTTTCCAAACCACCAATCAGATTAGTGGTTTAATAACAAGTTATTATGGTGGAAGACGCTGTGGCTGAGCGGGTTAGGCGGCTGACTTTGTGTGCTGACGATTAGGTGCCTGACTCTGAGGGTGTGGGTTCGAATCCGGATGGGACTCAAGCAAACAAAAGTACTAGAATCTGTACTTTACTAAGAAAGTGTAATCCCAAATATAACATATGTTACATTTGGCCACTTTCTGAATGGCATTGTGAATTCATTAGTAGAATGCTCATGATACAGTTTATCTATTATTTGTAAGAAACACTACTCCAGTTTGTGGCACTACCATGTTTACCATTCCGTCATTCTAGCATGACAATGGACATCCCAGCTTTCATGGAGCTGTTCAGTGAGAGAGCCACTGCTCCGTTCTTCGTGTTCCAAGTGTTCTGCGTGGGTTTGTGGTGCCTGGACGAGTACTGGTACTACAGTGTGTTCACGCTGTTCATGTTGATAGCGTTCGAGGCCACGCTCGTACAACAGCAGCTGCGCAACATGTCGGAGATCAGGAAGATGGGGAATAAACCCTATGTTATGCAGGTGATGATCAGTGTGTGAAATATTTTCTAAATTTGCTACCCAGTTGGGCTAGCTATGAAAGTTACCAGCCAACAAGATAATTCACTAGACCGAAATCTGAATGTAGAAACTAAGCAAATGAATACAGAAATGAGAATAAGATATTGCCTACATGACACAGGTTTCATCATTAAGCTGCTAATATGATAAACATTTATCAGGCCATAATCTGGCATGATTTTAAAGTATATTATAACTTAACAAGTCGGAGAGAGTGATATATTTACAAAATGACCCCATGAAAATTCACTAGCCTGTTTGGCCAGTGACTTTGAAGATTTAATGGTTCGACTGGATTTTTACTAGCCATGGGCTAGCGAGCCAGAGTTGAGTCAGGAGACATTGTAAACATTGTCTTATACAGCTTTTCAAAACTAGGTGGATGTTTTTATTGGTCAGCAATGTCCAAAATTAAGAAGTAAAGTCAAGACGTCCCTCTCCTGGTTTATGATGTTAAAAACTAAGTAAAACCTGGTCAACTCATGTTTCCATGTTTCAGGCCTATCGGAACCGAAAGTGGCTGCGGACTTTGTCTGATGAAATAGTTCCGGGTGACATAATCTCAATAGGTGAGATATATGATGAGACGTGTCTGTTGTTGATCAGACATAAGAAGCATCTTTCACCTTTTTGGAGCACATGGAACCTTGTTATAATTGCAGAGTTATGTCCCTTAGGTTATTTTGATTGTGGGTTTGAATCCAAGATTTGCACTGGTTATGATCCTAGGTTTGTCAGTGGCAGTGAGTGCTCCCGGGTTTCAGCAAAGTGGTAAACATTAGACATTCTTAACCTTCGGCTTTATCTGACTCCAAGGTGTTGTTATGTCAACATCTGTTCATTGTTCATTGTAATTCACTCAATATTGGAATCTGAGATGCTCTTGAAATCAATTGCTCCTGTTTCACAGTACTGGAATAGTGAGGTGAAATTGGGTTTAACGTCGTGCTTGAGAATATTTCACTCATATGACGACGTGCATGCGTGTGTATGTGCGGCTGCTTGTACTAGCCCAGACTGAAGCTGGTTTATAGTGCTAGCCCACTGAGATACCATGCCGCAGTGAAGCATGAATATCCCACTCAGACACATTATACTGACTCTGAGCCGACAAGTACTTGTTGTACCCATAAATGCGCCAGGCAGGGACCAACAAGTACCATAATTTTTTCTTATCCTGACTCAGGTTTATTTGCTTGTCTTCTTCTTCTGGCGAACCTAGTGGAACACTTGTATCCCCCAATTGAAGTTCCCTTCAATAAAAAATCACTCATTAGTACTGACCACGAGTTACCTCCCTTCCACAAGCGCGGGAACGAGGGCGTCACCTGAACCCACGTGCCTCACTCTCTCCTTCTTCACCCAGTGAGCAAGACGTGAGAGCACCTGTGTCTCCCTGCACACTATATCCTTTATTTATATTTAGTTTGTTACCTCTTATATTCATCTATAGAGGTGTAACTAGTATCATTCAACATGCATTGATAATTATTCGTGTTTCTGCTGCTTGATTCACGGTTCGCCGTGTTTGCTCAGCAGTTTGCGTTAATAAAAATCTGCACTGTTTGTAAATTATCAGAGATGCCTACGCTGACGCCGGAGATTATAACTGAGGGTCCCGTCACTATCACAGAGAGGACACCCTCAACGCCAGCGCAGACCATCCCAGACGACCTGGTCAACCAAATCATGAGGCTGATGGAAGACCGTTACGGCTTACAGAGGCCTCAGAGCCACGGGCCCCAGAGCCCACCCCATACTAAGTCATACAGGGCCCCAGAGCCCGCCTTGACTTCGCGTAGGGCCCCTGAGCCCATAGACGCCGCCTCTCCGCGAAGCAACAGGCAACCCTGCCGGAGTGAGCTCTTTTGCATAAGGTATCCCAGGCCGCCTCGAGGGAGGAGCTAGAGCCTGACCCTTTGCAAGAGGCTTCGGAGAAGGAGTGCTTCGCCCTAGCACGCACCTTGTCATGTACGGTATGGGCGCTCGCAGCAAACCAGCACTCATATGTCGGATCGACACTGACTCCAGACAAGACGCAAGACGCGAAGGTTGCGTGGTTCTACAACGCTTAGAGGATGCTTCCATGTAGCCCTCAACGCTCGAGAAGTCCAGAGCGCTGCATGGCCATCACCGTTCTCAAAGCCCACAGTTTCAGCGAAGGATGTCTTCTTCAAGGTCTACATACACTAGCCAATCGTCCAGTCCGTTCTCCTCTCAGTCCTCACATAGATCTTCTTACAGATCGAATCCTCCGACATATCACACCATACGCCAGAGGAAGACGATGGTATCATTTAAGATTGAAGGAGCGCCACGAGCCCACACCCTGTAGAACACAGAGGTCGATTCACGGCAAGCGGCCATATATTGATCGGACTCTGATCTTCGATTTCGCGAAGGTCAAGGCTAAGTGGCTCCAAGTTCATTTCACCCAGAAGATCTAGAAGCGCTATCTTGAGATCTTTCAAGAAATCCTCGGGTGTCAGCGAGGAAGTCTCCTCCGTTGGTCTCCATATACTAGCCACTGGCCATATATAGCCAATTGCCAGTCCGCTCAAGACATCACATGAGTTGTTTATCAACTGTAAGCCATATGTCCGCCTACAAGCCTACGCCAGACAATTGCACAGGCTATTTACAACACACAACGCCGCTGTATTAATTTATCAACGGATGAAGAGCCTAATTAGGGATCTTCAAAAGCCGACTACCTACCTACGACGATACGATTATCTACATGCGACCATTACGCAGATCTGCAGACAATTCAAAACGAGAATTGAACAGCAGTCTTGTTACAGCTTTAGTAAAACTCATAATCGTCAACCATTTCCTCAGAAGTAATATGTACAACAAGTTCAGCTTTAACAGTCTACAAGCTGACAACTTGCAAAGGTTATTGAACCTTATATAAGGAAGTCGAATTATCTTCAAGACTGAAGTTACTTTCACGACAGCCTGGAAAATAACTTACCCAGCATTAATATTACAGAGCGAGGTATTTCGCTACCGGAGGTTTCAGCTACAAGCACCATCAACCCTCGTAGAACACGTGGTCACTCGGGTAACTTTGGGAAGTTACGGTGAAGACCGATGATTGTTCTAATATCAACGACGCACTATATTAAACAAGGTTCCTTTCCTGATACACCGTGACGCCACAGCTGGCGATTACTGGACAGAATCAAAATGCCTTGTTCTGATTGGACAGAGATGGACAACGCCCTCGCAGAGGTCGATCATAATTCACAGTTCAACACTTAGGTTGCAAGTGACAACAATATATCAGTGAACGAGCAAGTCTCCTTACAGTCCAGCTAATCTAAACCTTCATGATTGGGCTGCCTTCTTGAGGTTAGAGACCTCCCTGTCAAGTAAGGACGAGGACACGGGCAGTCAGACGATTTTTACATAAAGTTCAACGATGGCAGTCACCCCTGGTTATGCATCTACATCGTCAAGCGCTTCGCAGCTTAATTTACCTCGACGACAGGATACAAATGGATCCAAATCCATAGCGCCTCAGACTACAGTTGAATTCATCATCAAGCTACTAACACAACTAGATGGTTAGTAAACCTACTTAAGTTGGACCTAGAACCTTCGCGAAGATCTGCTATTTCTAGGTTTTGATTTGTAACAGCGCCAGAATCGTATAATTGTACCGAGGACCATGGATCAAGATCCAACAGTCATTTCCACATGCCTTACTATCTCCGCTACCACTACGACAGTGACAGAGTCTGTTGGGGTTACGCACTTCAGCTCAGCTCAAGACATGACAGACAGAGGCAGACTACAATTACATCCGTTACAAGTCATCAGCAATTAAGCATCTAGACGAATCTCTACCGCTCAATTCATCGGTTCAGGTCAAACCTCATCTACTATGATGCACCAAGAGATCGAATGTTTGAATAGGTGTCTCGTTAATAGAGCTGGAATCGATAACACTTCTCTACGTAGATGTGTCACTATAAGGTTGGGGAGCCCATCTTGCCAACAGGACAGCATCAAGGCTATAAGCAATCAAGAGAGCAATTACACATAAATCTGCTAGAGATGCAAGCAGTAATAAACGCCTTAATACACTGGAGCAACTTACTACAGTATACCCAGTGGATGATTCACACAGTCAATTCGACAGTGGCGTTTTATGTGAACAAACTAAGCTCAACCAGGTCCCCGTCGATTTAATCAACAATCTCAACATACATGTCAGAGCATATCACATTCCAGGAGCAAAGAATGTGATAGCAGACGCTCTCTCTCGGTCACACATACCATCGCCGACAGAATGAATGCTCCATACAGAGATATTCACTCAAATTATCAAGGAACACTAATAGACCTATTTACCATTCGATTCAACAAACAACTGACAACATTCGTATCGCCAGTTCCAGACCCACTAGCATTGGCAATAGACGCACTAAGCATATCGTGGGAAGATCTCAACGCGTACGCTTTTCCGCCACCAGCGTTATTCTCACAAGTTTACTCTAAATCAGTCTAAAGCAGAGCCTCCATCTGATTTTGGTCACGGCCTACTGACCAGCGAGGAAGTGGTTTCCAACTCTTATTCAAGAAATCGGACAACCAATACTACATCTTACAGAGTGCTCGAATCTGTTAATACATCCGCACACCAAACAAGCGCACGGAAAGCCAGATATATTCCAACTTCACATATGGATTGTATCAAGTCGTGTCTGAAAAACAAGTTATTCAGCCAGAGCGGCAAAGCAGTCTAACTTGCCCTGCGTAACTCAACTGGCAACTTATACGATGACAAATGGCACAGTTTTGTCAATTATGCTGCAAAGGAAGGATTTACAGCTAGATATGCTACTCATCCTCAAGTGGCGGACTACTTATGTTATCTACGTCAGACTAAGATTTTATAAGGCTCAGCTTGTCCACCTATCTTGCAGCAATAGCTCTATCATAACTGAGAACGGGCGTCAAGTTAACCTAACTCCAGTTACTGCGCCTGCTACGAGCTTTCGATTGGAGGATTAAAACGGAAGTTCACGCTCCAACTTGGGATCTGAATATAGTGCTCCAACACCTCACAAGTGAGGTTTATGAACACGCTTTGATGATATACTTGAACCCCATGATACGATGAATCTATCACGATGGCCAGTAACAGCACTGAAAATATATCTCCACCGAGCCAAACAGGAGGGAAAATGCAAGAGATTTATTTCCTCTATCAAGCTACGCAGACGAAAGTCTCACGTACTACTATATCTCCTTTTGGATCAGAACTGTCATACTACGTGCCTACAAGACTGTAGGACTCTACCCTCCATGAGCTTCTAATCCTCATAATATTAGAGCGCTAACATCTACAATTGCTCTACACAAATGCTTTTGGAATAATGGAGGGTTATTTCTGGAGATCCGATATGGTGTTTGCCAACCACTATCTGAGAGATATCACCACCGAGGACGTCTCAGGTATCCACCTATTCGGTCCCATGGTCCTCGCACAACAGTTGACAGTTCCTCGGAGAAGATAAGTCCATCTTACAGAATTTTACTTATCTTATAACAGTACTAAATAGCTACATGCTATATATATTTTGCTTAAGTTCAATTTATTATCTTAAGCTCAGTACTATGGTTATTATATCATACAATATGTAAGCTAACAACTCTACGGAGTTTGTTATTATATATTTAGCTTAAGTTAATCATATCTTAAGCTCAGTACTATGGTTACATTATAAATATATTAGCTAACAAACTCTCATGGAGTTTTTTGCTATTATATATATAGCTTAAGTTTATTCATATCTTAAGCTCATTACTATGTTTATATCATATAAGTATATTAGCTAACAAACTCTAAAGAGTTTTTTGCTATCATATACTTAGCTTCAGTTTCATCATATCTTAAGCATTATGGTTACATTATAACATGTATTAGCTAACAAACTCTACGGAGCTTTTTGCTATTATATATGTAGCTTAAGTTTATTCATATCTTAAAGCTCAGTACTGTGTTTATATCATATAAGTATATTAGCTAACGAACTCTAAAGAGTTTTTACTATCATATACTTAGCTTAAGTTTCATCATATTTTAAGCATTATGGTTACATTATAAAATGTAATAGCTAACAAACTCTATGGAGTTGTTTTGGCTATTTAGGTTGCTAAAGTTAATTATATCTTGAGCACAGTTCTATAACCATACTATATATATGCCTACAACTCTTAGGAGTTCTACTATTATATATATGTTCAGCTTAAGTTTCAATCCTTAAGCTCAGTCATATGTTCATTTCATAACATGTATTAGTTAACAAACTCTCAGTAGTTGGTTACTATTATACAGCTTAAAGTATCATTATACCTTAAGCACAATTCTGTTATAACTTACATATATGCATATTGTAAGCTTACTACTTTGGTTCTTATAAAAGTATTCATTATAAACTATCAACAGTTTATACTATCACATTAATAGCTTTAGCTTAATTAATGTTCTATATACTTTATTATATTCAGTAAATTGTAATAACCCTATATATGGCAACTGATAAGTTAACAGCAGGAATTCAGTTCAGTGCCTTCATGAAGTTCCCTTAGGGTTATTACAATTATCTCAGTTCAAATCACTAATTAGTAAAATCCAAAGTATATATAATCCCACCTCCTATTCATTAGGATTCTACAAGCAATAAACATGAGTCAGGATAAGAAAAAATATGAAATTTTTGAGAGTAAAATTAATATTTTTATACTTATCCTGACTCATGAGGTGGCCTCTCCCTCCGTCCTCCCACTTAACACTTTGGATTTCCTGGAAATTCAGGTGTTGGGCTCAGTATATGAGGAGAGAGAGAGGCACGTGGGTTCAGGGTGGCTCCCTCGCCCCGGGCCAGCTTGTGGAAGGGAGGTAACTCCTGGTCAGTACTAATGAGTGATTTTTTATTGAAGGGAACTTCAATTGGGAGATACAAGTGTTCCACTAGGTTCGCCAGAAGAAGAAGACAAGCAAATAAACATGAGTCAGGATAAGTATAAAAATATTAATTTTACTTTAAAAATTTCATTTTTAAAGTCTTTTGGTATGACGCGGTCAGGGATCGAACCCATGACCTTCCGCTCTCCGGGCGGACACTCCAACCACTACACCACGGTGTCGGTCTCTGGAATAGTGAAACAAGTAAATCATCAGAGTAGGGTTTTATAAATCCTGTACCTATAGATAGAAAACTCCGAGCCCCGTCGTAAATAGCTTTAATATTGGTGATACAGAAACAAGCAACAATAATTTATATTCATTCTGACGAGAGATTTCATAGTCAGTCAGGTGACAACATATCTTGTGGAGAGGTTTGAAAGTTTGTGGTAAACAATATTGGGTTGAGTTTCACACCTGACTCTGTTGCAGGGCGATCCCAGGACGACCGCCTCGTGCCATGTGATATGCTGCTACTGAGGGGGCCCTGTATAGTAGATGAGTCCATGTTGACAGGAGAATCTGTGCCAGTCATGAAGGTCTGTGGCAAACACAAATAACTGGTGGCATATAATAATAATCATTTCATTGTTTTAGTCTATCCTATGTATGAATGCTAAACAAACTGATTGTATGATCCAGCCAGTAAGACATTCAGTGGAGACTTTTTGTATGACTTGATTTGGTAATTTTATCTTGTCAGAAGGTGGGAAATTAAAGGAGATGAGTAAAGTGTTAATCATTTGTTGGATGAAATAGTAATTTGTTCTTTAAAATGTTTTCTGCATGGAAGTGTTTTTATCAGAACAAAGCTGAGGTGATTTTTGGAATGTTTTCTATCACTCTTTACATATTTATGTTGGTGAAATTATAAAGAAGAATTGTTTCAGAGGAATTGTCGCCTTATGTTTCTTTGCTATACCCTGGTCATGCTGATACCCTGTCTAAGCCAGTTTTCAAGGG
Source organism: Haliotis rubra (assembly GCF_003918875.1). Classification (NCBI taxonomy): domain Eukaryota; kingdom Metazoa; phylum Mollusca; class Gastropoda; order Lepetellida; family Haliotidae; genus Haliotis; species Haliotis rubra. The sequence goes on from NW_025767141.1 coordinate 769,299, forward strand.
TTCATTTATCAGTAATGGTTCTGTGATCAGTGATAAGAATGGGTGCAAAATCACTGATTGATTTCTTTTCAATTTTCCAAATTGCTGACAACTCATGGACTATTGGTATTTACAGGAACCGGTAGAGAACATGGACATTGATCACGTGTTTGACCTGGAGCATGACGGTAAACTGCATGTCCTGTATGGCGGTACGAAGGTGGTGCAGCACTCGCCTCCGAGCAAGACCGGACCGGGACTCAAATGTGAGCACTTATTCAGTCAACATTTGTTACAGTTGGACTGGATAGAATTTTCTTAAAAATGTCTGTTACCAGGACCTGAGGGCCATTGTAACAAGATCAATGCTCATGCTGTTGATCAATGGATTGTCTGGTCCAGATTCAATTATCCTGCATTGTTCTGGGCTTTCCTCAGGGTGGTGGGGTAGCCAAGTAGTTAAAGCGTTCGCTTGTCATGCCAAAGACCCAGATTTGATTCCCCACATGGGTATAATGTGTGAGGCCCATTTCTGGTGTCCCCTGCCATAATATTGCTGGAATATTGCTAAAACCCAACTTAAACTAGATCCTCATCAATAGTACTAATCACCTTCACTGTGTTTCAGCTAGTGACAATGGGTGTATCGCGTTCGTGTTGCGGCATAGTTTCAACACATCTCAGGGCAAGCTGCTGCGCTCAATCCTGTTCGGTGTGAAGAGAGTGACGGCCAACAACCTCGAGACATTCTGCTTCATCCTGTTTCTCCTCATCTTTGCCGTCACTGCAGCCAGTTATGTCTGGATAGAAGGTGCTTTAATTTCTATTCTGATTCAAGTCTGATCCTGTAAATATTTGAATACTGGCTGTGGTTGGTTTAATACTCAGATGATAATATCCTGAATGTAGTTTACCTAATTGTTGACATAATCTTATGATTAATATGTTTGCCAAGATTTGGACCTCAGTCCCACCCCTGTGCTTGTGTTCACCATCGATTTCTTCACATTGGAACATTGGTCTTTCATGATATATTCGTGATTTTATGAAAATGCTGTTTAAAGGTGCATTGAACTAAACACATGGCAGAAATTATACCATCTAGCTGAGGCATATTCTGCTGCTTGGAAACTCAGACTACGAAAAATTACACTTTGCTAGCAGATCTATTCACATCATGAGCATGGTTAAACAACTGCTAAGAAATATTTGAGAACCAGAAGTTTTCAGATAAGGGTGACTATGGATGAGTATTTCACGTTGTTTTGTTGTGTTTCAGGAACCAAAAATCCTGACCGAAACCGCTACAAGTTGTTCTTGGAGTGTACTCTCATCCTGACTTCTGTAGTACCGCCGGAGCTGCCTATAGAACTGTCTCTAGCTGTCAACACATCGCTGCTGGCTCTCACTAAACTGTGTATGTAGACACATGGTTTTATGGAACTTGTCAAAAAGTTCATCATGTTTAAAAGACAATGAATTGTGTCCAGCATGTTCTGTGATCCATTTACTTGCTCATGCAATGGAAAGGGAGATAACTTTAATGGTTTTCAAATGGGTGGTCTCCCTTTGTCCATATTGGAATATATAGCGGTTCACACGTGACACCTACTGACCAGTCTTTGATGCATGTTGTAGATGTGTACTGCACAGAGCCCTTCCGTATACCCTTCGCGGGTAAAGTAGACATCTGCTGTTTTGACAAGACTGGCACTCTGACAAGTGACAACCTTGTGGTGGAGGGTGTAGCTGGCCTCAAGTAAGTACTGGATCGGATGCTGTACACTATCAGTGGTTCTCTCAGATTTGGTGTCATCTCATATTGCTAGTGCAGTGTTCGAGGTAAAGTGTGAAACTCTTTTCTTGTCTCTTTTGCTTAAAGTTAAAGATTTAGGGTCTCTTTGGATTAATATTTTGGGAGCAAACTTCAAGGAACCACCTTAGTATCAAAAGCTGTGTCAGATGTGACAAACTGAAGTACTTTCTTCATGTGGGGGCGGTGGGTTAGTCTAGCGGTTAACACGTTTGCTCATCTTCGTTCGCCAAAGATCGGGGTATGATTCCCCACATGGGTAAATTATGTGAAGCCCATTTGTGGTGTCCCCCACCATGATATTGTTGGAAAAGAGACGTAAATGTAAAGTCACTCACTCACCACTCACTTTCTTCATGTAAATATTATCAGTGATTTATAGATTGTCCTCTTATATTTGAAGTAGATCTGAGACTTGTTCTGTACTATTGTTAGTGGGTCAGAGATCATCTCGGCACAAGAAGCTCCCCTGGAGACGGCGCAGGTGATGGCAACATGCCATTCTCTGGTACAGCTGGATGATGAGATGGTGGGAGACCCGCTGGAGAAAGCCACTCTCAATGCTGTAGAGTGGACACTCACTAAAGGTAGGAACAGTGGTTGCCTTATCTGTGGAGGAGAGGTTGTCTGATCTGTGATGGCGATGTCTGCTAGTCTGTGAGGGACATGTCCTTTGATTTGTGATGGCATCCTTCAGACAAATATGTGATTAGGACATTTCTATTTCGTCTGACTTCCATCTTGTTTTCTCCTCTTTAGGTGAGGCTGTGGTTCCACAGAAGAAGAAGACCCATGGGATGAAGATCTTCCACAGATTCCACTTCTCCAGCGCCCTCAAGAGAATGTCGGTGATAGCTGGTCACACAGCGCCAGGCTCCATGGAGACGGACTACATGGCCACAGTGAAGGGAGCACCAGAGACACTTAAACCCATGGTGAGACACTTGCATCTATGTTTAGACACTTAAACCTGTGGTGAGACACTTAAACCTGTGGTGAGACACTTGCATCTATGGTTAGACACTTAAACCTGTGGTGAGACACTTGCATCTATGGTTAGACACTTAAACCCATGGTGAGACACTTGCATCTATGGTTAGACACTTAAACCTATGGTGAGACACTTGCATCTATGGTTAGACACTTAAACCTGTGGTGAGACACTTGCATCTATGGTTAGACACTTAAACCTGTGGTGAGACACTTGCATCTATGGTTAGACACTTAAACCTATGGTGAGACACTTGCATCTATGGTTAGACACTTAAACCTGTGGTGAGACACTTGCATCTATGGTTAGACACTTAAACCTATGGTGAGACACTTGCATCTATGGTTAGACACTTAAACCTATGGTGAGACACTTGCATCTATGGTTAGACACTTAAACCTATGGTGAGACACTTGCATCTATGGTTAGACACTTAAACCTATGGTGAGACACTTGCATCTATGGTTAGACACTTGCATCTATGGTGAGACACTTGCATCTATGGTTAGACACTTAAACCCATGGTGAGACACTTCTATGGTTAGACATCTATGGTGAGACACTTAAACCCATGGTGAGACACTTGCATCTATGGTTAGACACTTAAACCACTATGGTGAGACACTTGCATCTATGGTTAGACTTAAACCTGTGGTGAGACACTTAAACCTTAAACCATGGTGAGACACTTGCATCTATGGTTAGACACTTAAACCTATGGTGAGACACTTGCATCTATGGTTAGACACTTAAACCTATGGTGAGACACTTGCATCTATGGTTAGACACTTAAACCCATGGTGAGACACTTGCATCTATGGTTAGACACTTAAACCTGTGGTGAGACACTTGCATCTATGTGGTGAGACACTTAAACCTATGGTGAGACACTTGCATCTATGGTTAGACACTTAAACCTGTGGTGAGACACTTGCATCTATGGTTAGACACTTAAACCTATGGTGAGACACTTGCATCTATGGTTAGACACTTAAACCTATGGTGAGACACTTGCATCTATGGTTAGACACTTAAACCTATGGTGAGACACTTGCATCTATGGTTAGACACTTAAACCCATGGTGAGACACTTGCATCTATGGTTAGACACTTAAACCTATGGTGAGACACTTGCATCTATGGTTAGACACTTAAACCCATGGTGAGACACTTGCATCTATGGTTAGACACTTAAACCTCTATGGTGAGACACTTGCATCTATGGTTAGACACTTAAACCCATGGTGAGACACTTGCATCTATGGTTAGACACACTTAAACTTGCCATGGGTTAGACACTTGCATCTATGGTTAGACACTTAAACCTGTGGTGAGACACTTGCACATCTATGGTTAGACACTTGGTTAAACCTATGGTGAGACACTTGCATCTATGGTTAGACACTTAAACCCATGGTGAGACACTTGCATCTATGGTGAGAGACACTTAAACCCATGGTGAGACACTTGCATCTATGGTTAGACACTTAAACCCATGGTGAGACACTTGCATCTATGGTTGGTTACACTTAAACCCATGGTGAGACACTTGCATCTATGGTGAGACACATCTATGGTAAACACTTGGTGAGACACTTGCATCTATGGTTAGACACTTAAACCTATGGTGAGACACTTGCATCTATGGTTAGACACTTAAACCCATGGTGAGACACTTGCATCTATGGTTAGACACTTAAACCCATGGTGAGACACTTGCATCTATGGTTAGACATGGTAAACCCATGGTGAGACACTATGGTGAGACTATGGTTAGACACTTAAACCCTTATGGTGAGACACTTGCATCTATGGTTAGACACTTAAACCTATGGTGAGACACTTGCATCTATGGTTAGACACTTAAACCCATGGTGAGACACTTGCATCTATGGTTAGACACTTAAACCCATGGTGAGACACTTGCATCTATGGTTAGACACTTAAACCCATGGTGAGACACTTGCATCTATGGTTAGACACTTAAACCCATGGTGAGACACTTGCATCTATGGTGAGACACGTAAACCCATGGTGAGACACTTGCATCTATGGTTAGACACTTAAACCTAGACACTGGTTAGACACTTAAACCTATGCATTGCATCTATGGTTAGACACTTAAACCCATGGTGAGACACTTGCATCTATGGTTAGACACTTAAACCTATGGTGAGACACTTGCATCTATGGTTAGACACTTAAACCCATGGTGAGACACTTGCATCTATGGTTAGACACTTAAACCCATGTGATGAGACACTTGCATCTATGGTTAGACACTTGATACCTTGCATCTATGGTTAGACACTTAAACCTGTGTTAAACTTATCTATGGTTAGAGTGAGACACTTGCAAACCTTAAACCTGTGGTGAGACACTTAAACTTATAGTGAGACACTTAAACCTGTGGTGAGACACTTAAACCTGTGGTGAGACACTTAAACCTGTGGTGAGACACTTAAACCTATGGTGAGACACTTAAACCTGTGGTGAGACACTTAAACCTATGGTGAGACACTTAAACCTATGGTGAGACACTTAAACCTATTGTGAGACACTTAAACCCACAGGGAGTTCATTAAACCTACATTGAGACTTTTAAACCAATGATGGACTCTTAAACCCACAGTGAGACCATTAAAGCCATGTTGAGACACTTACAAAGTGATATACAGTAATTCTTGTGACTGTATAATGTGTCAGAGCATGTCCAGTGTTTCACCTGTGATATCTCACAATATCGATTTACTTATGAAGTATGATGCATCTCCCCACAGTTCAAGAACCCACCAGCGGACTATGATGAGGTGTACCTGGCTATGGCAAGGAGAGGTGCTAGAGTTCTGGCCCTTGGATACAAACGTATCGGAAGCCTCTCACATCAAGAGGTCAGTAACTTATGTCATGTTGTGTTTGTTCTTACTGGCAAACAAGGATAAGTTGAGCTCTGACCTGACAATTGACCCGTCTTAGCATTTATGAGTGCCGCCCCAACAGGCGCTTGCCATTGTTAGCGAAGGGACCCCAGGTTGTTCGCGATCAAGTGTAGTGCGACTTGCTACACCGACGTGAGAGTCTTATGAGCAAGGCGTGTGCAGCTACGCCCGGAATCAATTTCATCGTCATGCAATGCTCATGCACTAGCCTACATCTGCTCTACCTTTCACAAACCCAATGAGTTTGCTCATTGCCGTGCACCACCTCGTAAACGTGTTCTCTGTGCCAGTCCAACTTATCCTTATTTGCCAGTAGCATGTTCCAGACATGAATCACTCTCTGCTCATGGCACATCACTCGCAGGAACATAGTCTAGGAAGATGAACATTGAATGGCCATGATTTTATACCCTGACTCTCTCGATAGCGAACACTCTCTGTTGTCTGGACCAGACTTGATAACCTGAATTCCTCAATATACACTCCATATAATACTGCCCGTCCTCATCAAATACCCTTGATTGTCTTGAAAGTTGACGTAAATGAGCATTCTTTGAGTAAATGTACCAAGATTGTTGATTGAAATTCACATTTTCAACCTCTGAAAAAAATTCATTGTTGTGAAACAACATGAAATCACTAATATTGATGTGATGTTGACAATGGTGTGCATGTTGTTGCAGGTGCGGGAAATGACGAGGGAGGAGGCCGAGTGTCAGCTGGAGTTTGCAGGCTTCATCATCATCTCCTGTCCACTCAAAGCCGACTCCAAGGCTTCGGTCAAGGAAATCTATAATGCCTCACATCTGGTAGGAATACGTTTCATTCCTGTGTGGATTCAGTCCCAATGGGTCCCCAGTACCTCAGATACATACATATCATTAACATGCCATCTCTTGTAACTGTGTTTGTAGTGTATTTTTATACCATGTAGTTTATGATGTGATGTTATATATGCATAGAGAGATTGAGACATAAATCAGCAGTGTGTTCAGGAGCGGATCCAGGAGTTTGGAGAAGGGGTTTGCACATAATACAATAGAATAGTAGATATAACGAACTGACGGCTATGGCAAATTGTTTTTAAAGTCCCAAATAAACCTCTGTATATTATCATATAAAAAGTCGTGAATAATGAATTCTCTATAAGAAACTTAATGGCTATAGCGAGCTTAATGGCTACACTAATTAACGGTGTGAATAATGAACTGAGCGAACTCAATCAGTGTCACTGCCAATTAGCAGTGCTCACTTTGAAATCAGTGTATACCGAATGAGGCTGTAGCATGTATTCAGTCGGCCAGGCGTGGACAAAGTGTAAGATCACAGACTTTGTGGTGAAATGAATGGTACTGTCGTATGAATGAATGAATAAACTGAGTAGGAATGTATCGGACTGTACAGTATGTCTTTATTGTTTTTTCAATGGAATTTCGTGAATAGCGAATTACGGATATAATGAACTAATTTCAGTGGTCCCTTGGGGTTTGTTATAAAGGTATTTTACTGTACATGCATTCCAAAGGTTTGGGGGAAATGCTCTTCTCTTCAGAGGGGGGAGGGAGGGGGGGGACCCTGTACTTCACTCTGGATCTGCCCATGGTGTTCGTCTAGAGTTAGTGAAGGCTTGCTGACTTACCGGTAGGTAATTGTGTGTTGTGATACACTGATGACATGTGGTACCAGAAACCATGGGGTCCAGTTCCAATTCCAGTTCTGTGTTTGTCAGTACAATACTTGTGGGTTTTACCAAAGTGGTAAACACCTGTATCGTGTCAGACTTTCCTCCTGGTTGGTGTTGTCATGGTTAATTCAGATACCACATCAAAACTTGAGTACAGAGCAGGCTCCTCAAAGTGATGTTAACACTGGAATCATCATCAAGTGTAGGAGTTCTGGTAACCTTAGCACCAAGATTGCTTGGCACAGAGTTAGTGAGTGTGTGAGTTTAGTTTTACGCCACACTCAGCAATATTCCAGCTATATGGCAGCAGTCTGTAAATAATCGAATCTGGACCAGACAATCCAGTGATCAACAGCATGAGCATTGATCTACGTAACTGGGAACTGATGATATGTGTCAACCAAGTCATCGAGCCTGACCACCCAATCCCGTTAGTCGCCTCTTACAACAAGCATGGGTTACTGACGATCAATTCTAACCTGTATCTTCATGGGTGCTTGGCACAGAGACTGTTAATGTGATGATTCTAGAGATTTATCAAACATTCATAAAAGATCCTCATTGAATGTGAAACAGAAGGAGGAAAATGTGACGTTGATCTGAAGGTACTGTAAGTAGTTGTTCCCCTTCAGGTTGCCATGATTACCGGAGACAACCCACTGACAGCCTGCCATGTTGCCAAGGAGCTGAGAATCACCAAGCGAGAGACTGTCATCCTACAAGGACCAAATGATAAAGGTGTGTGCAAGGAGTGTTCAGCTGCCTGTGTGTTACTGTCCATTTGTCAGCAGTGTCAGGATATACTAATGTTTCTCCTGAAGGCTGGATTGGTTTTGTCATCAACATGATCAAGTCTTGCAGCAGATCCAGGCTTTCGTCTCTCATGGAAATGATTGGATGTGTGCCAGTTCTTAGAGTTCAATTTTTACAACTTCATTCTTCATGCCTGCTGACAATTAATTTTAACAGACTTCAGCATGAAGAAATTAAATGTATAGAAATTATGGATTTTTTACATTGGGATGTGACAAAACAATGGCATAATGTTTAATGTCATGTTGCCATCTGTTAATGATAACACAATGGCCAGATGTAGTCTGCATAATGTTTAATGTCATGTTGCCATCTGTTAATGTTAACCATCTTGTTTAATGTCATGTTGCCATCTGTTAATGATAACCACCTTGTATAATGATTATTATCATGACAACAGCTGGCATGGATAAGTCCTTAATTAATATATCCGCAGAGTACAACATTGATTCTCCCGTATCTGTGATAGCCACACAGTTCATGATAACCACCCACTTCATGATAACCACCCGGTTCTTGATAACCACCCACTTCATGATAACCACCCGGTTCTTGATAACCACCCGGTTCATGATAACCACCCGGTTCATGATAACCACCCGGTTCATGATAACCACCCAGTTCTTGATAACCCCCCAGTTCATGATAACCCCCAGTTCATGATAACCACCCAGTTCATGATAACCACCCAGTCCATGATAACCACCCGGTTCATGATAACCACCCGGTTCATGATAACCACCCAGTTCATGATAACCACCCGGTTCATGATAACCACCCAGTCCATGATAACCACCCGGTTCATGATAACCACCCGGTTCATGATAACCACCCAGTCCATGATAACCACCCGGTTCATGATAACCACCCGGTTCATGATAACCACCGGTTCATGATAATCACCCGGTTCATGGTAACCACCCGGTTCATGATAACCACCCGGTTCATGATAACCACCAGGTTCATGATAATCACCCGGTTCATGATAACCACCCAATCCATGATAACCACCCAGTTCATGATAACCACCCAATCCATGATAACCACCCAGTTCATGATAACCACCCGGTTCATGGTAACCACCCATTCCATGATAACCACCCGGTTCATGATAACCACCCATTCCATGATAACCACCCAGTCCATGGAAACCATCCAGTTCATGATAACCACCCAGTTCATGATAGCCGCCCAGTTCGTGATAAATGCCCAGTTCATGATAACCACCCAGTTCATGATAACCACCCAGTCCATGATAACCACCCAGTCCATGATAACCACCCAGTCCATGATAACCACCCAGTTCATGGTAACCACCCACTCCATGATAACCACCAAGTTCATGATGAACTAATGCCCAGTTCATGGTAACCACCCAGTTCATTATAACCACCAAGTTCATGGTAACCATCCAGTTCATGGTAACTTCCAAGTTCATGATAACCACCCAGTTCATGGTAAATGCCCAGTTTATAACCTCCCAGTTCATGGTAACCTCCCAGTTCATTGTAACCACCCAGTTCAAGGTAACTTCCCCCAGTTCAAGGTAACTTCCTAGTTCATGATAACCGCCCAGTTCATGATAACCACCCAGTTCATGATAACCACCCAGTTCATGGTAACCACCCAGTTCATGGTAACCACCCAGTTCATGACCACACACAGTTCATGATGAACTAATGCCCAGTTTATGGTAACCACCCAGTTCATTATAACCACCAAGTTCATGGTAACCATCCAGTTCATGGTAACTTCCTAGTTCATGATAACCACCCAGTTCATGGTAACCACCCAGTTCATGAGAATCACCCAGTTCATGATGAACTAATGCCCAGTTCATGGTAACCTCCCAGTTCATTGTAACCTCCCAGTTCATTGTAACCACCCAGTTCAAGGTAACTTCCTAGTTCAAGGTAACTTCCTAGTTCATGATAACGACCCAGTTCATGATAACCACCCAGTTCATGGTAACCACCCAGTTCATGGTAACCACCCAGTTCATGATAACCACCCAGTTCATGATAACCACCAAGTTCATGATGAACTAATGCCCAGTTCATGGTAACCACCCAGTTTATGATAACCACCCAGTTCATGATAACCATCCAGTTCATGATAACCGATTTGCCTGTTATATTCATGCAGCTCGAGGGTGGCACTGGCAGTCAATCGACGATCGTGTTGTCATTCCCGCTATACCAGTGGACATGAAGAAAGAACTTATAGCTGCATACGACCTTTGTCTCACAGGGGAGGTATGACAATGACATTATCAGTTTGACCCGTGGGATGATTATTTTTTAAACGGATCATGGCAGATACGATAAACCTGTCAGATTTAGTGTAAACTGTCAAACACTCAAGAGATTCCACTTTGCAATGTTATATGCTAACTGATCTTTTCAATTTGCCAACTAACCAAAGAACAGGTTAATGCAAGTTTGACATTCCTTTATTTTGCAATATGAACATGATGACTGTGTTCTCTGTGATCAGTTCTTTGTGGGGATTCCCTCATAGACTAAGATAGTAGGAAGATGTACTCAAGTTTGTTCCCTGTGCATGATAAGATCCTACACTGGTGTTATACGACAGGGACCAGACATAGTTGTCATGGATTCAGTGATTAACCACTAGCTCTCACTGGCCTGTAATGCCATTATATTGCTGACTGTGGATGAAAACAACATTCGCTGATTAGGGGCACTGGGGTAGCCTAATGGTTAAAGCGTCCGATCGTCACGTTCAAGAACCGGGTTCAATTCCCCACATGGGTACAATGTGTGAAGCCCATTTCTGGTGTCCCCTGCCGTGATAGTGCTGGCATATTGCTAAAAGTAACGTAAAACCATACGCACTCACTCATTCATTCAATGAAATACCAAGTGTCTTACAGTTCTCGGGCAGTGGGGTAACCCAGTGTTTAAAGCATGCTCGTCACACCGAAGACCCGGGGTAGATTCCCCACATGGGCACAATGTGTGGAGCACATTTCTGGTGTCCCCCCCGCCGTGATATTGCTGGAATATTGCTAAAAGCGGCGTAAAACCATACTCACTCATTCACTCTTACAGTTCTGATCAGGGATAATCTCTTCTAGGCTCTGACCTGGCTGCAGACAGAACACGAGAAACTCCTGAGGATCGTGCTGCCAAATACTAAAGTCTTTGCCAGGGTAGCCCCAAAACAAAAGGTACGTCTTACACACTTAACCTCATCCTACAAGGCCTCCTTTAGACGTGACACAGTATTTTAAAAAGTAATTCCATTTTCTATCAGTCAGTACAAGCTGCTACCACAGCATTCTTGTATTAGTTTAGAATATTGAAGGTTTGTCTGTGTTTCCATCAACCCGAAGTCCATAAGGTTTCTATGTTTCTTCTTAATGTACTCATAGTAATATTCATGTTAACTTATAGTTTCAAGGGATATGTTATATTCCCTATACACACTGATGTCATTATAATTTCATCAAAGTCTGTAACATAACACTATGGGTACAACAAGGACTGGTCGGCTACGAGTCAGTAAAATGTGTCTGAGTGGGGTATTCATGCTTAACTGGGGCATGGTATCTCAGAGAGCTAGCTCTATAAAACCAGCTTAAACCCCATTTCACCTCACCTCATGGTATTTGCCTTGCAGGAGTTCATTGTTACAGCCTTGAAGAGCATGGGTTACACAGTCCTCATGTGTGGAGATGGAACTAATGACGTTGGTGCTCTCAAACACGCTCATGTTGGTGAGGAGAGTTGTCCCTTTACAATACACTGAACAAAGAGTTGGGGTCTTGAGTCTATCTGTGTTTATATGGTTGTTTTCTGAATTGGGGGCGGTGGGGTAGCCTAGTGGTTAAAGCCCATTGGTGTCCCAATCCTATTGCTGGAATATTGCCCGGGTTCATTCCCCACATGGGCACAATGTGTTAAGCCTATTTCTGGGTGTCCCCCCCGTGATATTTCTGGAATATTGCTAAAAGTGTTGTAAAACTAAACTCACTCACTCACTCTGAAGACTGAATCCGTAGTTTCAGAAAAATAGCCAGCAAATGTTTGTGATCCCTACAACTCTATACAACTTTCACCATTTATTCTAACATCCGGTCATAGATTCAAGTTTTTTTTTTCATGCTTTCATCACGAACCAGGTTTAAAGGTTGTATTTCTAGTAAGGCTTACCGAAGCTTCTGAGATCCACAATCACCATCAGTGTTGTAGCAAGACAGGGACATACTGACTTAGACTACTACCTGCAGTAGCCCCCCAGATTGTACTAGGTTGGCTTGTTGTTTAACGCCGCACTCAGCAATATTCGAGCTATATGGCAGCGGTCTCTAAGTAATCAAGTCTTGACCATACAATCCAGTGATCAATAGCATGAGCATCGATCTACGCAATTGGGATACAATGACATTTGTGAACCAAGTCAGCAAGCCTGACCACCCGATCCCGTTAGTCGCCTCTTACGACAAGCATGGGTTACTGAAGATCAATTCTAACCCGGATCTTCATGGTCAGATTGTACAAAATAAGTGTGAAATACTCTTGATGTTGCATTTTCTTAAGTGTCAATGGGTATTTCTGTCAAACCTTCCCAGCATTAGCGTAACTAGCCAGATGTGTCAAATGCTCTAATGCAGATATTGTGTGGCTTCATATCTCTCCACGTGCTGCAGTACAGGTTGTGCTGTGTTTTCAGGGGTTGCACTGTTAGCCAATGCTCCAGAGAGGCTGCCTGACAAGAAGAAGAGGAGAGAGGAGGTATGTAGAAAGTTGGGAGTGACGGAATAACACTGCTGAATTGAATATTTCGTGACTCTCTAACTTAAGATCATCCGACATTTAATGATTTTGGCTAAAAGCCAACTGGTTTTCTGTTAACGTGCACATTTTACAACACTGTGATTATTATGCACCAAGTTGTGAAGGTTCCCATGTTCTATATGATATGGGAGTTGCAGCAAGTTCCTTTCCAACTTGTGAAAGTATTTATGACAATGTGGTTATAAACAGAATAGGACAGAACAGTGAAAATACACGCCTGCTTTCCATTTCATGTGGTCATTAACGGTAGTCACGATGGAAGTTTAATATACAAATAGATACTTTCATTTTACCTTTCAACAATCGGCTTCCAGGGTAGAATAGGTCTTCAAACTTCCCTGCTTGTAGTTTCATGGTGGGGCTTCCAGAGAAGCTTTAATTGGGAATCAGTCAAAACTGGAATGTATGTAGCTGAACTCCATTTCTGAAATGCTCAAGACAGGAAGGAGGTGTAGGATGATGATAAGGATGATGATGATGATGATGATGATGATGATGATGATGATGATGATGATGATGATATGGCATCTTCTGATGACAATTGTCAATTTCAAGCTAATGTTGATGAGAGAGCTGGGGATATTGATGTTATTTCCCAAACAAAGCTCTAATGTTGATTTAGGGTTTAGGGTATTTTTCATGATAGATTTGAGATATATAAGAGCGGGTAAATTTAACTCTGTTTTTTGCGAGGTCATCATATCCAGTATGATGCCATGTGTGGCTATGAACCAACAGTGTTCAATGTTCTTGTTCAGAATAGCAGCAGTGTAGATGGTGAGGCCCCCAACGACAAGCTACAGATGTTGAGTCAGCGTGGTGGGGGCAAGGTGTCAGGGCGGGCTGCCAAACAGAGAGCCATTGCAAGGGGAGATAACCTAGCTCCAGCACAGGTACTTACCTTATAAATGTCATGTACAGTGTTAGTCTGTGTGAAGGTGTTCAGCAATATCATTACCTGAATTCTGAATGGTGGCTGGAAAATGCATCACAATGCTTTTATTTTTTGCCCAATGTGATCAAATGATATGATATATAGTTCTTTGTATGTAATTTTGTATGACATATATTACATATTTACTGTTAGTATTTGGTTGAAGAACAAAATATAAATATCACACAACAGAATCATTTGAGTGTTCTGGGACGATGCGATATCTTTACATAGTGCTAGGCTAGCTATTAAATGAATATTCTGAGGGATAGTTGGACTTTTGGCAATAACTTGTTGATCTGCTACTTATGTATCAAAAGCTGTGAAGGTGCTTTACCATGAAGCATAACTTGGCATGTCAGAGTAATGATATGAGAGGTGATACAAGATTAGCACAGTCTAATCCAGATGTATTCCGGCATTGGCTAACAATGCCACAAGCTGCAGATCATATATTGGATAAGCATTTCAGTGTGTTGCCAGAATAAGATAATTTACAGGAATAATTATGTGAAATTCAATATTAATTTTAAATTTAATTAATATACTTATCTTGATACATGGCTTTGGCCTGCATCCATGTCTGGATATCAAGGTTAGTGCTGATGAGATGGTGGTGATGGATCAAGGACAGATAACTCTGGTTGATATCCATGGTGTAAGGCATGCGGAGGAGGCATGTTTTGGGTTCTATGTTGGACGATTGAACGGAAGAAGTGTGGAAATTGCAGTGTGTTGTGTCAGGATAATAATAGCATTGAAAATCTTTCTGTAAGAGACTAGGCCCTGAACATTACTCATGAGAATTTACTGAGTTTAATGTGTTTTTTTGCCATTACAGAAAAAACTTGCTGCCATGTTGAAAGAACTTGAAGAAGAAGAAAAATCGCAGATTGTTCGACTTGGAGATGCCAGTATAGCTTCCCCATTCACATCCAAACTTTCCACAGTTGCTAGTGGTGAGTGACATTCTACCATTATAGAATCACCATCCAAACTTTCCACACAGTAGTATGAATCAAAGCAGTGTTAGGTAAGCACCTCTACATGTGTTTTGCTGTGTAAACTCCAGACCCAGCAATGTATATCATGCTATTTTTTTCTTTTATTTCAGTGTGTCACATCATCAAACAAGGGCGATGTACTCTAGTTACGACCCTGCAGATGTTCAAGATCCTGGCCCTAAACGCCCTGATCCTGGCTTACAGTCAAAGTGTGTTGTACCTGGACGGCATCAAGTTCAGTGATGGCCAGGCCACCATGCAAGGCCTGCTGCTAGCTGGTTGCTTCCTGTTCATCTCACGGTCCAAGGTAACTCTCTACAGCTTCATGTCATATCTTTAACTGAATTACTGTTAAAGTCTGTGCTTAAACAACAAAACTCATGCACATACACAGTGGTGTATTATCTGAGCCCAGATAGGGGTGGTGGGGTAGCCTAGTGGTTAAAGCTTTCCCTCATCACGCCGAAGACCCAGGTTTGATTCCCGACATGGGTACAATGTGTGAAGCCCATTTCTGGTGTCCTCCGCTGTGATATTGCTGGAAAGTGCTAAAAGCAGCATATAACTAAACTCACTCACTAACTCACTCACTCAGCCCAGATAAATAACATCATGACATCAATGAAGAAGATGATGATGATTATTTTGTGTGTTATTACCTTAGTTTCCAACAGCTTGTAGAAAAGTGTCTGAATGCCATGTTCAATTTAACAGACACAGTGTCTGATGTTTTTTCCTCTTGTTTCAGCCACTAAAGTCTCTGTCAAAGGAACGTCCTCTACCTAACATCTTCAACCTGTACACAATACTCACAGTGTTGGCACAGTTTGCTTTTTTCCTTATCCTGACTCATGCTCTTTTGCTTGTCTTCTTCTTCTTGCGAACATAGTGGAACACTTGTATCTCCTTATTTGAAGCTCCTTCAAAATAAAATCACTAATTGGTACTCACCACGAGTTGCTCCCCTTTGTTTCCCCTGGCGGGAAAGGTGTAATACACCCTCTGGCCATGTGCTTCACTCTCTCCTTCTTAGCCCAGTGAGCAGGATGTGAGGCGCCTTGTGTCTCCTTACACACCATATCCTTTGATAATCTCTTAGTTTTACCTCTCATAGGTTACTATAGAGGTATAGCTAGTATCCTTTACTATTTGTATTGATTAATTATCATTATTTCTACTGTTTATTCCGTGTATTAAGTGATTGTTCAGCTAACTTTCGTTGATGAAAATCTGTGCGATTTGTAGATTACGTTTTCTGCCTCCGATCCACATGTAATATGCCCTAGTTGTTCTCGCCCGTGTCGTTTTAATTCCGCGTTGCAGTTACTGCATTAATTTATCTCATTCTGCATTTAATAAATATCATCTTTGCGTCTTAAGGCGTGCTGCAGATAGATCCATGCAACAAAGGGCAAAACATGGCAGAGAGTCAGATATTCCATCCAGTCAGCTGCTAGCGATCGACCCTCTCCGTCTGGTGTTCTGCTAGAGACCCCTGCGGCAGAGGGCGTGGGGCGCAGATCCGTTACCTCGAAGAAGCGACCGGCCTCCCCAGACATCCCGTCATTGCAGACCAAGTCTAAGAGGGCCTCATCGTCGTCTCAGCGCCAGATTGAGGACACCCAGGGCAGCGCCAGACTTCCAAAGGGAAATCTCTGAAGACAGCAAGAACTTTCTCAGCGAGATCGTTCCAGCAGCAGAATTGGGCCTCGATGATCAGCCGATAATCATCCCGACTTCACGGCAGAAGAAGCGACCGGTGTCAGCGACTGTGACTTCTGCAGAGATCACCATGCAGCCTGATGCCTCTACACCGGCGTCAGGCGTCATTGATGTGAACCCCATCGCGCAGAAAAGGCGCCCGGCGACTTCGTCTGAGATCATCCCAGAAGACATGATCGCGGCAGATTATGAACATCATGGAGGACCACTACAAACTGCGCCAAGCGAAGTCCGAGCAACCAGCGAAGGCTCCAGCGTGAACAACACCCCAGAGGCACCCCGTCAGCGTAGCAGCCAAGGCGATGTCACCTTCGCGAAGGAAGTCCGCACCACCTTGGCGAAGGACCTAGATGTACAGCCTTAGCGAAGGCCTTAGCGGCGGGGAGATCATCACCATCTTCGATTTCATCTCTAGATATGGACTCAGACCATCAGACATCACGGAGGCCTTCGCGAAGGTCATATCATCGATCCCCGGACGGGCGCCAAATGAAGCTTCGCGAAGGCATTAGCGAAGGACATATGATTCAGATCCTCATCATCTAGAAGAACATCGAGGGACTGCGAAGAGCTTGCGAAGCTATCAACATTCACCTCACAAGTCTCGAGAAGATCATCCCATAGGCGATCTCCGCCGTTCATCACCAGGTTCGATCACCCGTCAGATCTCCACATAGAAGCGCACAAGTCAACTAGATGCATACAAACCTCATCAGATATACAGACAGCTACCGCGGTCGAAGAGCATCTACAATTTGTTAATGATGATGGTTTGAGGGATGATGGAGGAATCATATTTTCTGATGCAGAATCACGGTATTGGATGGTCAATAACCTAGATCTCACATCACCATCTAAAAGTGGCAATACAAGCGCAGGGCGTATTTGATGAAGGAAGATGATCAGATGCAATCACTCTACCCCGATCGACCCGATTGCGGCAGTGCCACAGAATCTAGATGCAGCTTTCCAGAAAGCTCACGAAAGTTCAGATACCACATCTGCCCAACTTTCAAGCCAAGAAGTTCTCCACGCATAACATGGACTCCTTCTACAAGGCCCAGGACATCGATGAGAACTATAAGATCATCAGCGATGTAAAGAACAAGATTTACAAGATGGATGATGCATAAGTTGGCTCATATAGAAACCATGGCGAGGCGTATGTTCTTTGGGTTAAATAGATCTAGGGCGATCAATGAGACTCTTATTACTAGATTCGGGATTCCACGGCGGAAGATGATAGAATGATTTATTCTGCCTTACTTATGCAAAGAAAGATCAGCAGTTTTTAGCGGATCATCTTACATCTGTTTCAGCAGCACTGACCTTAGCTTCGTCGTCAAGGCCTCCTGCGCCTCCTGTAATTGGGGGAGAACTTTACAGCCCACTTTATACAGCCCGTGGTGACAACATCCATCTTTGGCGGAGAAATCGACAAAATTAAGCCAAGGAAGTCTCTAAGGATTCAGGGGAAGTCCTTATGATTAGATCGATGGACACACTAGCCAGCGTCATTAGTCAGACTTCACAAAGATACTCAGGCAGATCTAAGTTCACGGGCCTACAAAGAGCAAGAGACAGGAAGATAGCCAGCTCTAGAGGTAAAGATTCTTTTAAATTAAGCCCATATGGCAACTATAGAGGAGGATCAGGAAGAGGCAGGACACCCAGAGGTTCCGCAATTATAGGCAGCTGAAACACAGGTTGAGCGACTGGAGTCTTCCACCCCAGCCGTTCCAGTACAGCCAGCTCAAGTGGGTGGGCGCCTCCAACTACACTGGGAAAACTGGGGAATATTGCAAGACCCTTCGTCTCCAACATTCTTCAACAGTTTACGTATCCCTCTACAGGCCAAGCCTCGCTGACAATCAAACCCCCAAGTTCGATTTACAAAGCGCCAACAACTACCAAAGATAAGAGAGGCTGTTTCATCACTCCTATCCAAACAGGCCATAGAAGTAATAGATCAAGCAAGCGTCGAACCAGGTTTCTACTCCCCAGTTTTCCTAGTTCCCAAGAAAAACTCCGCGAGAGAAATACAGACTCATCTACAACATGAGCTTTTTCAACAAGAACTATCTCGCAAAACCACGAAGTTTAGCATGATACATTTACCTCAGTTCGCCAGATGATTAGATCCTATGGACTACATGGGCAGCATAGATCTACAGGATGCCTACCTGCACATCCCCATTCATCCCGATTCAGGAAATACCTACGATTTACTCTAGAAGGGCTACATTACCAGTGGAAAGTACTCCCATTGAATATCATCAGCCCCTGGCTATTCCGCGAGGATAGCGAAACCGATTATCAAATTTCTACATCGTCAAGGGCTCGCGGTCGTTTTACCTCGACGACGGGATACAAGTAGATCAAGATCCACTCGTCTCAAACTACAGTTAAATTACATCATAAAGCTACTAACACAACTAGGTTGGTTAGTAAACTTACATAAAGTCGGACCTAGTACCATCGCCAAGACCTGCAGTTCCTAGGTATTGATTCATCACAAATCGCAACCGTATTATGGTACCAGAAGACCGTTGGCTCAAGATACAGCAGACCATTCCACCAGCTCTACTCTCTCCGTTACCACTGCGACAATGGCAGAGCCTACTAGGTCTTCTCACATCAGCCCAAGACATGACTGTCACAGGCAGATTACAGTTCGTCCCCTACAGGTCCTCATCAGCACACATCTCAGCGATGTACAACCATTCAGTCTACGAAACATCTCAGACCATCTACTATGGTGGACCAAGAAATCGAATGTCTGCGAAGGGATTTGTTTAGCAGAGCAGGAATACAAAACCCATCTGTATGTAGGCAGCGTCACTCCAAGGTTGGGGAGCTCATCTCACCAACCACCGCGATATCAGGATTATGGAATCAGCAAGAATGCAAACTCCATATAAACAGTCTAGAAATGAAAGCTGTAATCAGCGCCATTCTACATTGGAGCACATTTCTACAAAATCGCGGCCTAATGATCCATACAGACAATTCGACAGTGGCGTTCTACATAAACAAGCAAGGCTCAGCGAGATCGATGAACCTTTTGAACCTAAGCTTTCAACTGTTGATTTAATACAAGATCTAAATCTACATGTCAGAGCAGTGCATTCCGGGAGCCAGAAATATACTAGCAGGCGGCTCTCTCTCGGCCTCATCTACCATCACCGACAGAGTGGATGATCAACAGGAAATTTTGCACAGATAATCAAGCAATTAGGGCCGCTAATAGACCTATTAAGCCCGCAGCGATTCAACAATCAGCTACCGACATTAGTGTCACCAGTCCCAGACCCCAAGCTTGGGCAGCGGGCGGCTCTAAGTCTATCATGGGAAGGCCTCAATGCGTCGCAGCGTTTCCGCCGCCAGCAATAATACCTCAAGTATTACAGAAAATCAGACAAACACAGAGCCTACAACTCACTTTGGTGGCCCTACTGGCCGGCCAGAGCGTGGTTTCCCATACTAATTCAAGAAATCGGTCAACCAACACTGGAGCTACCCAAAGCGCCAAACCTGTTAATTCATCCTCACACCAAACAAGTGCGCGAGCCCAGCAATGTTCCAACTACGCATTATGGACTGTATACAAATGTGTTTAAACAAGAGGATATTCTGCCAGAGGCAAAAGCAGTCCGCTTGCCTTCGTTACTCAACTTCGTGGCAATGCGGCGACAAGTGGCACAGTTTGAAAATTATGCAACAAAGAAAGGGTTTACAGCAAGAGGCTTCTTCAACCTCAAGTGGCAGACTATTTGTGTTACCTACGCCAAAACAAACATTTAAAAGGTTCAGCGATATCAACATATCTTGCGGCGCTTAGTTCTGTAATCACCATGAGAGCGGGTGTCAAATTGACAAGATCTCCAGAGTTACTGGCCTTACTCACGAGCTTTCGATTGGAGGACCAAAGCGGAAGTTCCACGCCCCAGCTTGGGATCTGAATGTAGTGTTACAACACCTCACGAGTGAGGTCTATGAACCTTTGGAATCGACAAACTTTGAATTTCTCTCACAGAAAACACTGTTTCTGCTATCGCTAGCCACAGCAGCAAGAATGTCTGAAATTCAGCTCTCTGGATTCTGAGAGGATACAGTTTGATGACAATCATAACACAGCGCACCTCGGATTAAGATGGGATTTCATCGCCAAAATCAACTGCCAGGTCAACCAGACAGATTATTCCACATCCGGCTATCCTCTATTCTCGGGATCACAAGATACACAAGACCTATCACTGTGTCGGTAAGGCTCAAAGTTTATTCTGACGATCCAAAACAAGGAGAAGATTTCTCAAGCGTTTATTCATCCCTTATAAGCCTCTGAATCAAACAGAAGTGTCACGGACCACAATATCTATTTGGATAAGGACTGTCATTCTCCGTGCCTACAAGGCAGCAGGCTTGGACCCACCAACAGCATCAAATCCACATGAGATCAGGGCACTGGCCTCTACCCTCGCCCTACGGTAACTGTTCCTTGAACCACGATTATGGAAGGATGCTATTGGAAATCTAACATGGTATTTGCTAATCACTACCTGAGAGACATCACTACAGAAGATGTCTCTGGCATTCCACCATTTAGGACCACTGGTCCTCGCTCAGCAACTGACAGTCCCTGCGTGGCGTTAAAATATTATCCTCACAAGATTAATATGTATTTTATACATACTCATCTAGCTTATAACTCTCACGGGAGTTTTAGGGCTATGTATATATGTTCAGCTTAAGTATTCAACCTTAAGCATATACTTTCATATAGTCAATTTCAGTGCCTCTATCAGAGTCACCTATATATATATATATATATTTATATGTATTGTTCAATATATTCATAATGTAATTCCCCTTTAATGGCTTTATATAACCTATGGTTTCTTTATACAGGAAACATCCTAAATCTAAGCCTTCATGAAGTTCCGTGGGGAGATATTACAGTATATCTATACAAAATCACTAATTATAAATCCAAAGTATTCTGTTACCCACCTCCGTTCCGTAGGATGCTACAAACAAAGAGCATGAGTCAGGATAAGGAAAAATATGTAATTTTTAGAGTAAAATTGATATTTTATACTTATCCTGACTCATGAGGTTAACTCCCCCATCCTCCCCACATAACACTTTGGATTTCCCTGTAAATTCAAGTGTTGGGCTCGCTAAATCAGGAGAGAGTGGAGCACATGGCCAGAGGGTGGCGACACCTTTCCCGCCAGGGGAAACAAAGGGAGCAACTTCGTGGTGAGTACCAATTAGTGATTTTATTTTTGAAGGGGCTTCAAATAAGGAGATACAAGTGTTCCACTATGTTACTTAAGAAGAAGAAGACAAGCAAAGAGCATGAGTCAGGATAAGTATAAAATATCAATTTTACTCTAAAAATTACATTTTGTAGATTACGTTTTCTGCCTCCGATCCACATGTAATATGCCCTAGTTGTTCTCGCCGTGTGCGTTTAATTCCGTTGCAGTTACTGCATTAATTTATCTCATTCTGCATTTAATAAATATCATCTTTGCGTCTTAAGGCGTGCTGCAGATAGATCCATGCAAACAAGGGCAAAACATGGCAGAGAGTCCAGATATTCCATCCAGTCAGCTGCTAGCGATCGACCCTCTCCGTCTGGTGTTCTGCTAGAGACCCCTGCGGGCGGAGGGCGTGGGGCCGCCATCCGTTACCTCGAAAAAGCGACCGGCCTCCCCAGACATCCCGTCATTGCAGACCAAGTCTAAGAGGGCCTCATCGTCGTCTCAGCGCCAGATTGAGGACACCCAGGGCAGCGCCAGACTTCCAAAGGGAAATCTCACGAAGACAGCAAGAACTTTCTCAGCCGAGATCGTTCCAGCAGCAGAGTTGGGCCTCTACGATGATCAGCCGATAATCATCCCGACTTCACGGCAGAAGAAGCGACCCGGTGTCAGCGACTGTGACTTCTGCAGAGATCACCATGCAGCCTGATGCCTCTACACCGGCGTCAGGCGTCATTGATGTGAACCCCATCGCAGAAAAGGCGCCCGGCGACTTAGTCTAGATCATCCCAGAAGACATGATCGCGGCAGATTATGAACATCATGGAGGACCACTACAAACTGCGCCAAGCGAAGTCCGAACCAGCGAAGGCTCCAACGTGAACAACACCCCAGAGGCACCCCCGTCAGCGTAGCAGCCAAGGCGATGTCACCTTCGAAGGGAAGTCCGCACCACCTTGGCGAAGGACCTAGATGTACAGCCTTGCGAAGGCCTTGGCGGGAGAGAGATCATCACCATCTTCGATTTCATCTCTAGATATGGACTCAGACCATCAGACATCACGGAGGCCTTGCGAAGGTCATATCATCGATCCCGGACGGGGCGCAAATGAAGCTTCGCGAAGGCATTAGCGAAGGACATATGATTCCAGATCCTCATCATCTAGAAGAACATCGAGGGACTGCCGAAGAGCTTGCGAAGCTATCAACATTCACCTCACAAGTCTCGAGAAGATCATCCCATAGGCGATCTCCACTCCGTTCATCACCAGGTTGATCACCCGTCAGATCTCCACATAGGAAGCGCACAAAGTCAACTAGATGCCACAAACCTCATCAGATATACAGACAGCTACCGCGGTCGAAGAGCATCTACAATTTGTTAATGATGATGGTTTGAGGATGATGGAGGAATCATATTTTCTGATGCAGAGATCACGGTATTGGATGGTCAATAACCTAGATCTCACATCACCATCTAAAAGTGGCAATACAGCTCAGGCGTATTTGATGAAGGAAGATGATCCAGATGCAATCACTCTACCCCGATCGACCCGATTGCGGCAGTGCCACAGAATCTAGATGCAGCTTTCCAGAAAGCTCACGAAAGTTCAGACACCACATCTGCCCAACTTTCAAGCCAAGAAGTTCTCCACGCATAACATGGACTCCTTCTACAAGGCCCAGGACATCGATGAGAACTATAAGATCATCAGCGATGTAAAGAACAAGATTTACAAGATGGATGATGCATAAGTTGGCTCATATAGAAACCATGGCGAGGCGTATGTTCTTTGGGTTAAATAGATCTAGGGCGATCAATGAGACTCTTATTACTAGATTCGGGGATTCCCGGCGAGGAAGATGATAGAATGATTTATTCTGCCTTACTTATGCAAAGAAAGATCAGCAGTTTTAGCGGATCATCTTACATCTGTTTCAGCAGCACTGACCTTAGCTTCGTCGTCAAGGCCTCCTGCGCCTCCTGTAATTGGGGAGAACTTTACAGCCCACTTTATACAGCCCGTGGTCGACAACATCCATCTTTGGCGGAGAAATCGACAAAGTTAAGCCAAGGAAGTCTCTAAGGATTCCAGGGAAGTCCTTATGATTAGATCGATGGACACACTAGCCAGCGTCATTAGTCAGACTTCACAAAGATACTCAGGCAGATCTAAGTTCACGGGCCTACAAAGAGCAAGAGACAGGAAGATAGCCAGCTCTAGAGGTAAAGATTCTTTTAAATTAAGCCCATATGGCAACTATAGAGGAGGATCAGGAAGAGGCAGGACACCCAGAGGTTCCGCAATTATAGGCAGCTGAAACACAGGTTGGAGCGACTGGAGTCTTCCACCCCAGCCGTTCCAGTACAGCCAGCTCAAGTGGGTGGGCGCCTCCAACTACACTGGGAAAACTGGGGAATATTGCAAGACCCTTACGTCTCCAACATTCTTCAACCGCAGTTTATTATCCCTCTACAGGCCAAGCCTCCGCTGACAATCAAACCCCCAAGTTCGATTTACAAAGCAACAACTACCAAAGATAAGAGGCTGTTTCATCACTCCTATCCAAACAGGCCATAGAAGTAATAGATCAAGCAAGCGTCGAACCAGGTTTCTACTCCCCAGTTTTCCTAGTTCCCAAGAGAAAACTCCACGCGGAGAAATACAGACTCATCTACAACATGAGCTTTTTCAACAAGAACTATCTCATAAACCACGAGTTTAGCATGATACATTTACCTCAGTTAAGCCAGATGATTAGTCCTATGGACTACATGGGCAGCATAGATCTACAGGATGCCTACCTGCATCCCCATTCATCCCGATTCAGGAAATACCTACGATTTACTCTAGAAGGGCTACATTACCAGTGGAAAGTACTCCCATTGAATATCATCAGCCCCTGGCTATTCCGCGAGGATAGCGAAACCCGATTATCAAATTTCTACATCGTCAAGGGCTCGCGAGTCGTTTTACCTCGACGACCGGGATACAAGTAGATCAAGATCCACTCGTCTCAAACTACAGTTAAATTACATCATAAAGCTACTAACACAACTAGGTTGGTTAGTAAACTTCACATAAGTCGGACCTAGTACCATCGCCAAGACCTGCAGTTCCTAGGTATTGATTCATCACAAATCGCAACCGTATTATGGTACCAGAAGACCGTTGGCTCAAGATACAGCAGACCATTCCACCAGCTCTACTCTCTCCGTTACCACTGCGACAATGGCAGAGCCTACTAGGTCTTCTCACATCAGCCCAAGACATGACTGTCACAGGCAGATTACAGTTCGTCCCCTACAGGTCCTCATCAGCGCACATCTCAGCG
This sequence comes from Haliotis rubra, assembly GCF_003918875.1. Classification (NCBI taxonomy): domain Eukaryota; kingdom Metazoa; phylum Mollusca; class Gastropoda; order Lepetellida; family Haliotidae; genus Haliotis; species Haliotis rubra. Next base: position 794,607 of record NW_025767141.1, read on the forward strand.
ATGTACAACCATTCAGTCTACGAAACATCTCAGACCATCTACTATGGTGGACCAAGAAATCGAATGTCTGCGAAGGGATTTGTTTAGCAGAGCAGGAATACAAAACCCATCTGTATGTAGGCAGCGTCACTCCAAGGTTGGGGAGCTCATCTCACCAACCACCGCGATATCAGGATTATGGAATCAGCAAGAATGCAAACTCCATATAAACAGTCTAGAAATGAAAGCTGTAATCAGCGCCATTCTACATTGGAGCACATTTCTACAAAATCTTGGCCCTAATGATCCATACAGACAATTCGACAGTGGCGTTCTACATAAACAAGCAAGGCTCAGCGAGATCGATGAACCTTTTGAACCTAAGCTTTCAACTGTTGATTTAATACAAGATCTAAATCTACATGTCAGAGCAGTGCACATTCCGGACCAGAAATATACTAGCAGGCGGCTCTCTCTCGGCCTCATCTACCATCACCGACAGAGTGGATGATCAACAGGAAATTTTTGCACAGATAATCAAGCAATTAGGGCCGCTAATAGACCTATTAAGCCCGCAGCGATTCAACAATCAGCTACCGACATTAGTGTCACCAGTCCCAGACCCCCAAGCTTGGGCAGCGGACGGCTCTAAGTCTATCATGGGAAGGCCTCAATGCGTGCAGCGTTTCGCCGCCAGCAATAATACCTCAAGTATTACAGAAAATCAGACAAACACAGAGCCTACAACTCACTTTGGTGCAGCCCTACTGGCCGGCCAGAGCGTGGTTTCCCATACTAATTCAAGAAATCGGTCAACCAACACTGGAGCTACCCAAAGCGGCGCAAACCTGTTAATTCATCCTCACACCAAACAAGTGCGCGGAAACCCAGCAATGTTCCAACTACGCGTATGGACTGTATACAAATGTGTTTAAACAAGAGGATATTCTGCCAGGGCGGCAAAAGCAGTCAACGCGCCTTCGTTACTCAACTTCGTGGCAATGCGGCGACAAGTGGCACAGTTTGAAAATTATGCAACAAAGAAAGGGTTTACAGCAAGAGGCTTCACAACCTCAAGTGGCAGACTATTTGTGTTACCTACGCCAAAACAAACATTTAAAAGGTTCAACGATATCAACATATCTTGCGGCTTAGTTCTGTAATCACCATGAGAGCGGGTGTCAAATTGACAAGATCTCCAGAGTTACTGGCCTTACTACGAGCTTTCCGATTGGAGGACCAAAGCGGAAGTTCCACGCCCAGCTTGGGATCTGAATGTAGTGTTACAACACCTCCGCGAGTGAGGTCTATGAACCTTTGGAATCGACAAACTTTGAATTTCTCTCACAGAAAACACTGTTTCTGCTATAAGCTAGCCACAGCAGCAAGAATGTCTGAAATTCAGCGCTCTGGATTACGAGAGGATACAGTTTGATGACAATCATAACACAGCGCACCTCGGATTAAGATGGGATTTCATCGCCAAAAAATCAACTGCCAGGTCAACCAGACAGATTATTCCACATCCGGCTATCCTCTATTCTCGGATCACAAGATACACAAGACCTATCACTGTGTCGGTAAAGAAGCTCAAAGTTTATTCTGACGATCCAAAACAAGGAGAAGATTTCTCAAGCGTTTATTCATCCCCTTATAAGCCTCTGAATCAAACAGAAGTGTCACGGACCACAATATCTATTTGGATAAGGACTGTCATTCTCCGTGCCTACAAGGCAGCAGGCTTGGACCCACCAACAGCATCAAATCCACATGAGATCAGGGCACTGGCCTCTACCCTAAGCCCTACGGTAACTGTTCCTTGAACCGCGATTATGGAAGGATGCTATTGGAAATCTAACATGGTATTTGCTAATCACTACCTGAGAGACATCACTACAGAAGATGTCTCTGGCATTCACCATTTAGGACCACTGGTCCTCGCTCAGCAACTGACAGTCCCTGCGTGGCGTTAAAATATTATCCTCACAAGATTAATATGTATTTTATACATACTCATCTAGCTTATAACTCTCTGAGAGTTTTAGGGCTATGTATATATGTTCAGCTTAAGTATTCAACCTTAAGCATATACTTTGGTATAGTCAATTTCAGTGCCTCTATCAGAGTCACCTATATATATATATATAATTTATATGTATTGTTCAATATATTCATAATGTAATTCCCCTTTAATGGCTTTATATAACCTATGGTTTTCTTTATACAGGAAACATCCTAAATCTAAGCCTTCATGAAGTTCCGTAGGGGAATATTACAGTATATCTATACAAAATCACTAATTATAAATCCAAAGTATTCTGTTACCCACCTCCGTTCCGTTAGGATGCTACAAACAAAAGAGCATGAGTCAGGATAAGGAAAAATATGTAATTTTAGAGTAAAATTGATATTTTATACTTATCCTGACTCATGAGGTTAACCCTCCATCCTCCCACATAACACTTTGGATTTCCCTGTAAATTCAAGTGTTGGGCTCATTAAATCAGGAGAGAGTGGAGCACATGGCCAGAGGGTGGCGACACCTTTCCATCCAGGGGAACAAAGGGAGCAACTTCGTGGTGAGTACCAATTAGTGATTTTATTTTGAAGGGAGCTTCAAATAAGGAGATACAAGTGTTCCACTATGTTACTTAAGAAAGAAGACAAGACAAGCAAAGAGCATGAGTCAGGATAAGTATAAAATATCAATTTTACTCTAAAAATTACATAGTGAGTAAGGCATTTCAACTAGTGGATAAGCCATGTCAACTAGTGAGTAAGCCATGTCAACTTGTGAATAAGCCATGTCAACTAGTGGGTAAGCCATGTCAACTTGTGGAGTAAGCCATGTCAACTAGTGGGTAAGCCATGTCAACTAGTGAGTAAGCCATGTCAACTAGTGGGTAAACCATGTCAACTAGTGGGTAAGCCATGTCAACTAGTGGATAAGCCATGTCAACTAGTGGGTAAGCCATGTCAACTAGTGGGTAAGCCATGTCAACTAGTGGGTAAGCCATGTCAACTAGTGGGTAAACCATGTCAACTAGTGGGTAAGCCATGTCAACTAGTGGGTAAGCCATGTCAACTAGTAGTGGGTAAGCCATGTCAACTAGTGGGTAAGCTAGTAGTGGGTGGGTAAAGCCATGTCAACTAGTGGGTAAGCCATGTCAACTAGTGGGTAAGACATGTTAGCTGGTGGGTAAGTCATGTCAACTAGTGAGTAAGGCATTTCAACTAGTGGATAAGCCATGTCAACTAGTGGGTAAGCCATGTCAACTTGTGAATAAGCCATGTCAACTAGTGAGTAAGCCATGTCAACTTGTGGAGTAAGCCATGTCAACTAGTGGGTAAGCCATGTCAACTAGTGGGTAAGCCATGTCAACTAGTGGGTAAACCATGTCAACTAGTGGGTAAGCCATGTCAACTAGTGGATAAGCCATGTCAACTAGTGGGTAAGCCATGTCAACTAGTGGGTAAGCCATGTCAACTAGTGAGTAAGCCATGTCAACTAGTGGGTAAACCATGTCAACTAGTGGGTAAGCCATGTCAACTAGTGGGTAAGCCATGTCAACTAGTAGTGGGTAAGCCATGTCAACTAGTGGGTAAGCTAGTAGTGGGTAAGCCATGTCAACTAGTGGGTAAGCCATGTCAACTAGTGGATAGGCCATGTCAACAACTAGTGGGTAAGCCATGTCAACTAGTGGGTAAGTCATGTCAACTAGTGGATAAGTCATGTCAAGTAGTGGGTAAGTCATGTCAACTAGTGGGTAAGTCATGTCAAGTAGTGGATAAGTCATGTCAACTAGTGGGTAAGTCATGTCAACTAGTGAGTGGATAAGTCATGTCAACTAGTGAGTGGATAAGTCATGTCAACTAGTTGGTAAGTCATGTCAAGTAGTGGGTAAGTCATGTCAACTAGTGAGTGGGTAAGTCATGTCAACTAGTGGGTAAGTCATGTCAAGTAGTGGATAAGTCATGTCAACTAGTGGGTAAGTCATGTCAACTAGTGAGTGGATAAGTCATGTCAACTAGTGAGTGGATAAGTCATGTTAACTAGTGGATAAGTCATGTCAACTAGTGGATAAGTCATGTCAACTGGTCTATACGTCTTGTCAATTTGAGGATGAGTCTTGTCAACTGGAGGGTGAGTCTATGGAGACTTATGCTCTGTTGATGTTTTTTAGCATACTTTCCTGGTTTTATGTCTTTGTAATTCTATATGCTGTGTATGTTATTCAACACAGTTACAACCCCCTCTGTAGTGGCTAGAACATCAGTAAGGCATAAACTGGAATATGAATGGACTGGTTGGCTGCAAGTCAGTATATTGTCTGAGTGGGGTGACCATGTTACTTGTGAATGCACATTGCTTTATAAGCGCAATGTTCTTGAACCATACATTAGCATCCGTCTCGACAGAGATATGATATGCTAGCGACCTCTTGCCACCTCTACAGAGATATGATATGCTAGCGACCTCTTGCCACCTCTACAGAGATATGATATGCTAGCGACCTCTTGCCACACTTTTTCTCTCGTATTGTTAGTTGTTGGTGTGTGATCTAATTTTAACAAATCTGTGATAATCTAGTAATTTTACTGTTTAACTTACTCATGAATTTAGAAGCAGTCATCAGAGACAAAATCTTAACTCAACTCACAAATGATGAATAATCACTGAAGAAAAGTATCTGAGTGTTTATATTTATGACTCAAGTCATCAGACTAACACAAAAGATATTAAGATTTATAGATGTCACAACATTTGGTGTATGCTTTCTCCTTTATCACCTGATGAAGGAGCAAGCATACACCCCAAAATGTCGTGTTATACACAATAAAGAAGCTGACATCCATTAATCTTGCTTTTCTTATGCATCAACTTCCAAATGCCCTTCAAAGATTTGAATATGAATATTGTATCTTACTTCTGTTATAGGGAGAACCGTTTATGGAGAGTTTAAAGGACAATAAACCCCTACTGTACAGTTTGATGTTCTCGGGGGGCGCCATCTTTGCACTGGCAAGTGGACTGCTTCCAGACCTTGCCGACCAGTTTCAACTGGTCGCATTTCCAGATGAGGTAACTATAGCAGTAACTATAGCAGTTTGTTCAAATACACCTTAAATCGATGACGTTGGAACAACACAATAAATTGTCAATATGCAAAACCCAACATCAACAGTCTTATCTCATTCACTGCTAATCCACCGGAGTATTTTGTTCACAACTTGCTTACGAAGATACAACAACCAAAGTAAAAGATGATAAGACTTATACGACAGAGAGATGAATTGTACTAGGAACACTGTCCCATAATTATGAAAATTATGTCTTCCTTCAACATGTTGAGTGTGCTGCTGTACTTTGCAACTCAAAATCCTCTTCTCGATATTCTCAGTGATAATAGTTCTTTGGAAATATGTTAACTCTGCAAGGTTGATCCGAACATTTTTTTGTCAACGGAGGAGGTATTTAGATGAAGGTGTTTAGCTGACATATCTTTTACTTACCCCTGTCCTTTTCTGTTTCAGTTTAGCAACACAGTTCTTGGTGTGATATCAGCAGACATTCTTTCAGCATTTGTAGTCGACAGATCTATACGATTTTGCCTAGGAACGGGGAAGTTAAAATCTACATAGTAACTTATTTTTATATAACATTGCCTTTCACATGCTTTTATTAACATGGCTGTGTCTCAAATACAGGACTTCCCTTCCTGCCCCTTGATATACTGTGGTACTTTGTCTGACCTCATTCTTACATTCGATCATGTCACTTTCATCTGATGGTTTGGGGCCAACTGATGTTTGAGGTGCCTCTCTCTTCAGGTGCAGTAGTACTGTCATGTGATGTCATGTGTCAGGTGCACTGTTGAAGGTGCACCCCCTCTTCAGGTGCAGTAGTACTGTCATGTGATGTCATGTGTCAGGTGCACTGTTGAAGGTGCACCCCCTCTTCAGGTGCAGTAGTACTGTCATGTGATGTCATGTGTCAGGTGCACTGTTGAAGGTGCACCCCCTCTTCAGGTGCAGTAGTACTGTCATGTGATGTCATGTGTCAGGTGCACTGTTGAAGGTGCACCCCCTCTTCAGGTGCAGTAGTACTGTCATGTGATGCCAGGTGTCAGGTGCACTGTTGAAGGTGCACCCCCTCTTCAGGAGCAGTAGTACTGTCATGTGATGCCAGGTGTCAGGTGCACTGTTGAAGGTGCACCCCCTCTTCAGGTGCAGTAGTACTGTCATGTGATGCCAGGTGTCAGGTGCACTGTTGAAGGTGCACCCCCTCTTCAGGTGCAGTAGTACTGTCATGTGATGTCATGTGTCAGGTGCACTGTTGAAGGTGCACCCCCTCTTCAGGTGCAGTAGTACTGTCATGTGATGTCATGTGTCAGGTGCACTGTTGAAGGTGCACCCCCTCTTCAGGTGCAGTAGTACTGTCATGTGATGTCATGTGTCAGGTGTGTTGAAGGTGCACTGTTGAAGGTGCACCCCTCTTCAGGTGCAGTAGTACTGTCATGTGATGTCATGTGTCCAGGTGCACTGTTGAAGGTGCACCCCCTCTTCAGGTGCAGTAGTACTGTCATGTGATGTCAGGTGTCAGGTGCACTGTTGAAGGTGCACCCCCTCTTCAGGTGCAGTAGTACTGTCATGTGATGTCAGGTGTCAGGTGCACTGTTGAAGGTGCACCCCCTCTTCAGGAGCAGTAGTACTGTCATGTGATGTCATGTCAGGTGCACAGGTGCACTGTTGAAGGTGCACCCCCTCTTCAGGTGCAGTAGTACTGTCATGTGATGTCATGTGCCAGGTGTACTGTTGAAGGTGCACCCCCTCTTCAGGAGCAGTAGTACTGTCATGTGATGTCAGGTGCACTGTTTGAGGTCCCTCCCTCTTCAGGTGCAGTAGTACTGTCATGTGATGTCAGGTGTCAGGTGCACTGTTGGAGGTGCACCCCCTCTTCAGGTGCAGTAGTACTGTCATGTGATGTCAGGTGTCAGGTGCACTGTTGGAGGTGCACCCCCTCTTCAGGTGCAGTAGTACTGTCATGTGATGTCAGGTGTCAGGTGCACTGTTGGAGGTGCACCCCCTCTTCAGGTGCAGTAGTACTGTCATGTGATGTCAGGTGTCAGGTGCACTGTTGGAAGGTGCACCCTCTTCAGGTGCAGTAGTACTGTCATGTGATGTGAGGTGTCAGGTGCACTGTTGAAGGTGCACCCCCTCTTCAGGTGCAGTAGTACTGTCATGTGATGTCATGTGTCAGGTGCACTGTTTGAGGTCCCTCCCTCTTCAGGTGCAGTAGTACTGTCATGTGATGTGAGGTGTCAGGTGCACTGTTGAAGGTGCACCCCCTCTTCAGGAGCAGTAGTACTGTCATGTGATGTCATGTGTCAGGTGCACTGTTTGAGGTCCCTCCCTCTTCAGGTGCAGTAGTACTGTCATGTGATGTCAGGTGTCAGGTGCACTGTTGGAGGTGCACCCCCTCTTCAGGAGCAGTAGTACTGTCATGTGATGTCAGGTGTCAGGTGCACTGTTGGAGGTGCACCCCTCTTCAGGTGCAGTAGTACTGTCATGTGATGTCATGTGTCAGGTGCACTGTTGGAGGTGCACCCCTCTTCAGGAGCAGTAGTACTGTCATGTGATGTCATGTGTCAGGTGCACTGTTGGAGGTGCACCCCCTCTTCAGGAGCAGTAGTACTGTCATGTGATGTCATGTGTCAGGTGCACTGTTGAAGGTGCACCCCCTCTTCAGGAGCAGTAGTACTGTCATGTGATGTCATGTGTCAGGTGCACTGTTGAAGGTGCACCCCTTCAGGTGCAGTCTTCAGGAGCAGTAGTACTGTCATGTGATGTCATGTGTCAGGTGCACTGTTGGAGGTGCACCCTCTTCAGGAGCAGTAGTACTGTCATGTGATGTCATGTGTCAGGTGCACTGTTGGAGGTGCACCCCCTCTTCAGGAGCAGTAGTACTGTCATGTGATGTCATGTGTCAGGTGCACTGTTGGAGGTGCACCCCTCTTCAGGAGCAGTAGTACTGTCATGTGATGTCATGTGTCAGGTGCACTGTTGGAGGTGCACCCCTCTTCAGGAGCAGTAGTACTGTCATGTGATGTCATGTGTCTGGTGCACTGTTGGAGGTGCACCCCCTCTTCAGGAGCAGTAGTACTGTCATGTGATGTCATGTGTCTGGTGCACTGTTGGAGGTGCACCCCCTCTTCAGGAGCAGTAGTACTGTCATGTGATGTCATGTGTCAGGTGCACTGTTGAAGGTGCACCCTCTTCAGGAGCAGTAGTACTGTCATGTGATGTCATGTGTCTGGTGCACTGTTGGAGGTGCACCCCTCTTCAGGAGCAGTAGTACTGTCATGTGATGTCATGTGTCAGGTGCACTGTTGGAGGTGCACCCCTCTTCAGGAGCAGTAGTACTGTCATGTGATGTCATGTGTCAGGTGCACTGTTGGAGGTGCACCCCTCTTCAGGAGCAGTAGTACTGTCATGTGATGTCATGTGTCAGGTGCACTGTTGGAGGTGCACCCCCTCTTCAGGAGCAGTAGTACTGTCATGTGATGTCATGTGTCTGGTGCACTGTTGGAGGTGCACCCCCTCTTCAGGAGCAGTAGTACTGTCATGTGATGTCATGTGTCAGGTGCACTGTTGAAGGTGCACCCCCTCTTCAGGAGCAGTAGTACTGTCATGTGATGTCATGTGTCTGGTGCACTGTTGGAGGTGCACCCCCTCTTCAGGAGCAGTAGTACTGTCATGTGATGTCATGTGTCAGGTGCACTGTTGGAGGTGCACCCCTCTTCAGGAGCAGTAGTACTGTCATGTGATGTCATGTGTCTGGTGCACTGTTGGAGGTGCACCCCCTCTTCAGGAGCAGTAGTACTGTCATGTGATGTCATGTGTCAGGTGCACTGTTGGAGGTGCACCCCCTCTTCAGGAGCAGTAGTACTGTCATGTGATGTCATGTGTCAGGCGCACTGTTGAAGGTGCACCCCCTCTTCAGGAGCAGAAGTACTGTCGATTGATGTCATATGTCTGGTGCACTGAGCTAAAGAATGTCTTGTAAAGCAGTACTTGTTAACTAAACATGCATGCCTTATAGAATACAATCCCTAGACTGAGCTGCCTTTGTGTAATGAAATCCTGAAAGTATTATCAGATATCAGTGTATTTACTGATTCTGTGTCATGACATGTTTGACTGGTGACATTCCATGTTTGCTGGATGCCCTGTGTTTGATGGGATGACATGTGGAGCTAAGAAAAACTCAGCAAACCTGTCATGACTGCGCGATGTGTATCTACTGATGTTTGACTGATAATACAGTTGTGATGTATGTGATCAGCTCACTGTTTGACATTATTGGGGCTTGGAGAGCTCTACAAATTTGATAATGTCTAAATAACATTGTGTTTGTGACACGTTTGATGTGCAAATGTTCAAGTCATCGTGTTTGACTGTATGGTGTTAGGTCAGCATGTTTGACACAATCTCATCACAGTACAGGTTGATCAGTAGCTTCAGTACTCACCATTGCTCAATGTTGGTGATGTCTGTGATCATTTACCATTGCTATATAACCATCATAACCCGTGCTATCTATTAATCATTACCAGAAAGTGAGGTAAGAACTTTATGCAGTGTACTAAAAGTGTAGAATGTAACTGAAACAGATAGTGGAGTAAGATGAAATTCTGTTGAAATCCTCAACAGGTATATGCACAATCAGTATCAAATGCATGTTCGGAAAAGAGTTTTTTCTTTTGTATGAAATAACCAGAATTATAGCAAATTAAACATCACTCAACACCTATGCATTTCATGTGTTATTTGTAGTTGAGAGGAATAAAAGTCAATGTCCACATTACCGTGGTCTTGTTGATAATCAAAGGAAATTAAGGTACTACTACTGGCCCTAACTAAAGAGATCTGTATGGGTGTAAGGCTATCCAGGGGAGATAACCCCATGGGTGTGCTGTAGTATGGAGGAAGCCTGTATTCGAGACAAAGCTTTCTCCTGTCACCTCCGAGAGAGACAGAGTTTTGTAACACTATTTTTGATTGGGCAGTGATGTGGATCTGAAGCAGACCATTTGATAGTATATGTACCTTGTGATTATGTCATAATTGTGATTGGATGGTGGGTTTGTTAATTATAGACCCAGGGACAATTCTGACAATGATGCAACTGTTTTATGTCTAAAATGAAAGTTTTATGAGGAGCAGGCGACTGTAGATAGATGTGATGCTCTAATTGTCAACTCCGGTATTAGGATACAATCAGTCTTTATTTGGCTATGTTATTCACGGAACTAGATCGACCATATCTCCTGGGGGTGGTGAGGTAGCCTAGTGGTTAAAGCATTCGCTAGTCACACTGAGGACCTGGGTTCAATTCCCCACATGGGTACTATGTATGAAGCCCATTTCTGGTGTTCCCTGCCATGAAAATGCTGGAATATTGCTAAGGCGGCGTAAAAAACCTCACCCACTCACCATATCTCCTTTGTAAAGTTGTTCGCCTTAGACATTCCAGAATCCTAGGAGGGTTTGGGAAAAGTCTCAAGATCTGTATCACGTTCTTACACAATAACACCATGTAATGCAAACGAAGCACTATTCCAGGTTGCATCAACCCAAATTCACTCTGTTATCTGTACTAGTAACACATGGGTTTTCCCCGCCTATCTGTGTATCCATCATATTCATGGGAAAGTTAACATGCTTACAAACATCAGTGTTATGGTCAAGTGACCACTATCCCTGTGGCAAAGCGTATATCATGTTACCCATTAAAACATGTTACCCAGAAAAATTAGACTCTGTTCTATTGTTATGGAATGTTTGAGTTTGTCTCCTGAGTTTACAGCTGAATGAGTACATTGTTTTGTTCTTGAGGCCTTTTTGTTTTATTACTTGGTTTACGGATCTGCCGACCGAAATGTGAAGGAAGTGGGAAAAATAAAAATTGTTTTTACATATTTTTTTTGCCTTTATATGCCACCGACCTGATAAAAAACAAAGAAAGTGAAAAAAAAAGAAAAATTATGCCTTTCAATTATGGACCTTGAGTTTAGTTTTAGCACTTTTAGCAATATATTCCCTGGGGAACCAGAAATGGAGAAGCTTAAACAGAGAAACAGAGTGGAACAGAGAGAAAGGTAATGAATGCCACAGGCTACTCAGCTTGCATGCTGTACCTGGCATATATGATGTGTGCAAATAACATCTCCATATTACCCCCTAGGGGTAGTGGGGTAGCCTAGTGGTTAAAGTGTTCGCTCGTCACGTCGAAGACCCAGGTTTCAATTCCCCACATGGGTACAATGTGTGAAGCCCATTTCTGGTGTCCCCCGCCGTGATGTTGCTGGAATATTGCTAAAAGCAGCTTAAAACTAAACGCACTCACTCACCCACCAAATTCCCTTTTTTCATCTTTTTTTATCCCCTACTGACCTAATATTTTTTTCAAAAAATCTGTAAACCAAGTAATGAAAAAAAAAATCCTGATGACCTGTGTGTCCAATTGATGTCAGTCAACAAGAACTGAGGCTGCAGTAGCTGCAGATCACAGAGACACATCTTGTGACCAATGGGGAGACTGGCATTGTCAAAAAATAAAAAAATCAGTGAATATCGTGACTGTCTATTCAGTACAGTGCTTTGAGGAATGTAGAATTTTTTTCAATTCTTGGGTGGCCTGAATGACAGGGTCACATAATGAGGCCAAAAACAGGAATTGGTTGAAAAGGTAGCCAAAGAACTGTTGCATTGGAAGAGTCACCAAAGCTTTAGATGATCAATTTTGGTGTCTCTATATTAGTATGGTTATGTCACTTGTAAACTGGCACAAAAATGTTTCATAAAGTTAATACAGGAAAGAATTTTTGTACTATCTATTTTATATGCAAATATGTTGTAACCTGTGTTGAACTTGTTCACCAGGAACAGGATGAGAATCTACAGGATGAGTGCTATGAAAGTTGTTAATGTCATTGAATTGTGCAATCAGACTTTTGTCATACATTGTCCATGGTCTCATTGGTGAGTTCTGCATGATGGAGTGTGAAGGATTGTCTACCCAGGGTCAACTGTCAGGATGTCTAGATGAAGTATTGAACCATGTGGAGTACCAACTATATGTTTAAGGGATGGCAGAGGGTTGTGTTGGGTGCCTTGTCTAGTTCCGGTATTGTCAGTTGGATAACTTGACCTGAATAAACCATTGAACTGGACATGCTTGAGACCTTGTGTTTTCTTTCCATACTGCAAGGGTAAACCTTATCAAGAATGTGTGACAACTTGGTATGTACCGGATACCATCGGGTGAACTGGGGTGGCAGGGTAGCGTAATGGTTAGAGTGTTCGCTCGTCACGCTAGACCTGGGTTCAATTCCACACATGGTGCAATGTTTGAAGCCCATTTCTGGTGTCTCCTGCCGAAATAATGCTGGAGTATTGCTAAAAGCGGCGTAAAACCATACTCACTCACTCACTCTGGTGAACTGTGCAACTGAACATGCTGCAGCAACATCGAGAAAGTCTTCACCATCTTCAATCTTAGGAGAAAACATGCAGTGTGTTTGTGGACATGAACAGGCCCAGACAATCTGAGCAGTATTGGTTTTGGAGAATAGTTAAGGGTGAGGGCGATGGGGTAGCCTGGGCCTAGATTTTCGAAGCTCTCTTAGCGCTAAGATAGTCGTAAGTGCCATACATTAACATAGACTTACGACTATCTTAGCGGTAAGAGAGCTTCGAAAATCTAGGCCCTGGTGGTTAAAGTGTTGCCCGTCATTGCTGATTCCCCACATGAGTGCAAGGTATGGATCCCATTTCAGGTGAACCAGCTGGTGCTAAAACCACATCCTTTGTCAGTACAGCAAGCCAGACTTCTGTTTCTAAATGGGACGGAGTGAGTATGGGTTTTTTCTTAGCAATATTTATCATTATCACGCTGAAAACACCAAAAGTGGGATTGGCACATTGTATCATTGTCAGAAAACGAAATTGGATCTTTAGACTGACGAGCACTTCAACAACTCCGATTTCTTCATGGGATGTGAACCATCTTTGATAATTTTTCTTCTTCATTGTAATAACACTAGTGGCAGACGCATTCTCTGTGTAATCGTGGCTCAAGTTGATAGTCAGATCACATATTTTCTAAAGGACTTGGTGTTGTAGGAATTACGTAGAGATTCAATTTGTTGGAACCGAAAGGTAGACACCGGTTCAATGCCTTGCCACTCTGAGGCATTTGCACACTAATTTGAGATATTACTGTCCGCCTAATCTTCGTCTAAACAAGCATGTATACTAGCCAAATAAAGAAACTGTGCACACAGAATATTCCTTCAGAATTGGAATACAACACAGAAAAGACGAAATTATGTAGACTCTTTATAAGCTGAAGTATCGGGCCACAACAACATGTCAAAAGAACATAAACAATATCCGTAACGATGACGTCAGAAGTTCAAAGTTGATTAGGGGGTCACACGTCGGGCAATGGTTTGGGACGCACAGAGTCACTGCCATCCTGGGGAACCTGTGGTCACTGCCGTCTGAGATGAGTCACCCGAATCCATCTGTCCTGTCTTGGCGTCGTTACTCGGGGACGCCCAGAACGTGGGTGGTTGGCGACGTCATTACTGTTTCTATAACGCCTGACCAATGCAGATATCGTGTTACGATGGCATTGGAAATGTGCTGCCACCTGTTGTTGGCTCATGCCTGCTCGAACCATTCCAATGGCTTCATGACGTTGAGCAGATGTTACTCTTGGCATGATGTGCATGTGAATTTGTGAACGTTTGAATGACCAAAGATCAAGCTTTCGACAGTGACAGCAATTTCTGAGTTTCACATGTTGTGTGCAGCTGCACGGGCTGCACGTGGAGTAACACATTGCAAGTCCATAGGCCACCATAAATGACGTCACGTCGCCTGGCACCTGCATGAGCGTTTGATTGTCTCCAATACTTGCTATGTTCACACCTTTATTTATGTATAAAGACGCTGTCTGCCTATCTTTATATTTTCTGTGTGCACAGTTTCTTTATTTGGCCAGTATACTTGTTTTTGTACATAACAAATAGTGTATTCTTACGTAAGTGCAGTTTCATGTTAGTCAAGATTTCCTTTGCGGTCGTATATTGCCACGTGCTGCACGGGCTGTCCGTGGGTGGGCCCCTCGCTATAACAACAACAACGGGTGTTAATTTTTGTCGCTGATCGAAAGTGGCTGCTGTTATTTTTAGCGCTCAAGCATAGCGAGGATTAATCTGCAAATGGGACTGTGACATCAGTAATATACTGAGGAGAATTAACATTAAACACCGTAGGAGCAGTGAACGGCAGGAAATATTTCATAGCAGGGAGTGAACGATTTATCACGCGAGAGGAATGCAGGTTTTATTTTTAGGTGTAGGAAAATTGTCAATATCTGTATATGTATAGGCCATACTGTCCCCCAAAATCATGCTGTAAAATAGAACATGTGCGTAATTCCACCAAATATCGTTCCATTCCGTCATGATACAAGCCCATGAGCCTGTACAACATTGTCTAGCTTCGGCTCCGTTTGCGTAAAGATGCATAAATATATCAAAATTTAAGGTATCATTGCTGTATAAATGAAAAAAAAATACACCAACATTTAGAGACTAAAGAGTAATTATCGAACTATCTTTGTGCCAAATGTGAATACTTAGTGCTGTGCCGTTTTCGAGCTTTCATCCTCGAAAGACCAACACCATCAAACTGTTAGTGAACGATTTAAGAACCCAGACAATTGGTCATGGTGAACGATTTCATTTTCTGTTGGTGAACGATTTACGGTCAACCTAAACTCGTCATCCAATTTGCTATACAGCATTACCACTAACTATCAAGTATTCTTTTCTTCAGATGTGATGTTTAAACTACTACTAGTTTTCTGAACATTTTCAAGATGTCAGTGGGGTGATATATCACTGTATTGGCATTTAAGGGGAGATGATAATTATTATTTTACAAATACGTTTATGTGATATAACAGGTAACCTCAAATACGTACAAAAAGATTTTAAATATGTCCCAAATGAAACTGATAAAGAAATTGTTGTCTCTAAGGAACCTGAAAAACTTAGTTCAGTAGCAAAGGATGACGAATCATCCAAAAAAAGAGAAAAGATACATTCTTCACAAAAAGAAACGCATAAGACATTTTTAGAAGAATTTATTGTGTTAGATGAAGAACAATTAACTTGTTTGAGTGGCATTTTAGAAGTTGAGACGTACAATATGGAACAAGTTTTTATGGATAACAACTTCTTTATTTCGTGAGTCGACGTTTCGATACAGATTCTTGCTTGACAACGGTACAAGAATCTGTATCGAAACGTCGCACTCACGAAATAAAGAAGTTGTTATCCATAAAAACTTGTTCCATATTGAAGAACAATTATTTCATGTAATATCAATGGTAAAACGGTGAAAATTCACACATCTATAGATAAAGAGTTCACTAACACAACAGCAGCCTTTATTGTTTCTGTTTACTGGAGTCCACAAGATGGCGTCAAAGTCAGTACTTTATATGGTCATCACTGGCAGCACTGATTGCTCGGCACAGTCTCGGCACAGACTGCATAAGTCGACGAAGTCACTCTTCTGGAATTCATCCCCACTCTTCCTGCAATGCGATGGCCAGTTGTGGAAGTGTATGAGGCGTGTGTTGACGTGCACGTACACATCGATCGAATTCTATCCCATAGGTGTTCTATCGGGTTTAGATCTGGTGATTGGGAATGCCGTGGCAAAACATTGACGTTAGAATTGGCAAAGTAGCGGACAGTGACGCGTGCTGTATGTGAAGTAGCGTTGTCATGCTGGAACAACTCCCTCTGTCGGTTCATAATCGGAAGTATGTGACGTGCAAGGACTCCTATTCGTTGATGTACCGATTTACTGTCAGATTCCCCTGATCCACCACTAAATCAGATCTTTATGTGCTGGATATCGCACCCGACCGATTCTGTCGATTGCAATTAGGGTCAAAACGTTCATTTCTCTGACGGTAAACATGCTGTCTTCCATCTCACCGGTGAAGAAGAAATCACAATTCATCACTGAACCAGACTTGTCTCCAGTTTCTATGGTTCCAGTTCCGGACTCTACGACATAATCGCAAGCGATTGCGCCAATGGAAGTCTCTCAAAACTAGGGCTGTGTATTGGCAAATAAATTGTATTGCAATATATTGTGATTCTGGAACCCGTATTCCGATACGTATTGCCTGAGTGTTTGACAGTGAGTGACATCGATTGTACATGCAGAGCCTATTTTCTACATACTCAAGCCATAAAAATAAACTTAATGGTTGTGATAACAGAAATTTCGAATTTAGATTTGATTTTGAAGGATTGTATTTTCTTTTTTATAAAATGTATGTAAAGTTTGCTGTTACAATGGAAAACATCAGCGTGAATGAAAGTCTGTATGGATTTGAACTTAAACCATAAAGATAATCACAAAAATGAACAACATTGCAATACGTATCGTTTGAAGGGCGTATTGCAATATACCGTTAATACCGTTCAGTCCTGGCGACAACTGGCCTTCTTGGTCGAATCCCACTTCACGCAATCGAATCCTGACAGTTTGGTCGGAAATTCTTCTCAAACCAGATATGCGTTGTGCAGTCTCCATGGTTGTAGCAAGATGCAACCGGGATGTAGCAGTCCTGGGCTTGGGTGGTAACTTTTGGATGGCCGCTTCTTGGGCGGAATTGGTCTGCAGGAAACGATCCTCAAGGCAAGATATGGTGCTCTGATGAACATTGAAATGTCGGGCAACTGCAACCTTCGACTCCCCAGCTTCAAAGCGGCCTATGGTGATGTTTCGATTGGCGGCAGTCAGTCTTGGCTTGATGATTTCCTCTTTTCCAGGCAAAAACGAATGACAAAATTTAACAAATCTTTTGTCTTTTTATAGTGATTGATATACCCCATGCTTTTCCGCTTACATGCTCATGCACTTTTCTTTGCGTGTTTTCCTGGTGACCTTTTCGAGAATATTTCTTCAAACGCTTCTAAAACAAGCGAAGAAGTTAAAATTGACACGTTTTGGCGCTGAAGCACTAAGATGACGTTTTGGAAAGAAATAGTATATTTGTATTGTTCTTGACACAGCTACATGAGTCAAATAATCTCAAAATCACCTATGGGTTTCCTTTTTAGTGAAGAGTGTAGATGATGAATTGACGAATGAAACTGCACTTTTACGGCACATAGGTGTAGATGTGCTCACAGGGGCCAGGGGTGAGTATGTGTCTCGTTTAATGAGCCGTCCAAGGTGATTCCATTCACTTCTAGTATCTCCATCTGCAAATGTTTTGCGACTGATGTGACCATGTTCAAACAAACTACTGCCACTTTTACACAGATATAGAAGTTGATGGAGAGAATCCGTACGTAAGAAATATAATTACCATGTAACACAAATAAATGGTGAAAAACAATTATCAAGTTGATTTAGCTCTACGTGACTAAAATACGGATGTCTCTATATGGTTTCTCTGTGAATAAACTACTTTTGGGCAGTACAGCTCAGGTTTGTCACTAGAAACTTTATTGACTGTGTAAATTAGAGTTCGACATGAAATAGTTCACTATGATGTTCTTAAATCATTCATTAACAGTTTGATGGTGTTGTTCTTTCAAGGATGGCAGCTCGAAATCGCCACAACACAAAGCATTCACATTTCCACAAAGATAGTTCGATAATTACTCTAAATGTTGGTGTATTTTGTTTTTTGTTTATACAGCAATTATACCTTAAATTTTTATATATTTATGCATCTTTACAGAAAAGTAGCCGAGGCTAGACAATGTTTTACGGGCTGATGGGCTTGTATGATGACGGAATGGAAAGATATTTGGTAGAATTACGCACATGTGTCTTCTATTTTACAGCATTAAGACAAGAATATAATTTATGTATCTCGAAAACGGGTATTATCGGAGAGTTCCGAATTTAAAGCCAAAAGGGTCCAAACAATTTGGGAATCAAATCAAAGCCGAGCGGAAGCTTCATTTTCTTGGCAGCGTCACGTTAATGTAACTGTTGCCAGTGAGTGAGTATGATTTTACGCCGCTTTTAGCAATATTCCAGCAATATCACAGTGGGGGATACCAGAAATGGGCTTCACACATTGTACCCATGTGGGGAATCGAACCCGGGTCTTTTGCGTGACGAGCGGACGCTTTAACCATCAGGCCACCGCCCCTATAACTGTTACCAATAGTCTGGGGATGTGTGTATAACTCTGTGTACAATGTCTTGTTCGGTATTTGATTACTTTCCTGCACGAACAATGCTGATAGAGTCCTAATACACAAACACCGCTTACTGTATCTGAGGACCCATTGTAGCCAAACAGACTGGTCGGGTAGCTATAACAGTGTCTCTACTTACCGGTCGAATCCAGCTGCGGCACTCCAACACAATGACCGATATGCAATTTATATAATTTATAAATTTCCCATGGGTCAGGTATACAACATGGTACCCGTTGCTGAACACATTATGCTTGTCATGAACTCACACTTGTGTGCCTCCTTGCGTGACGTATAAATCCGTTGTGATTTCGGCTAAGAGCAGGTGCCAGTCAAACCCACTCTTGTCAGTGATTGGTAAGTCAATGTGGCTTACGTAAACCTCAGTGTAAACATGTGGCGTGTGTACACTTTAGTGTAAACATATAGCGTGTGTATACTTTAGTGTAAACATGTGGAGTGTGTATACTTCAGTGTAAACATGTGTCGTGTGTATACTTCAGTGTAAACATGTGGCGTGTGTATACTTCAGTGCAAACATGTGGCGTGTGTATACTTTAGTGTAAACATTAGTCGTGTGTATAATTTAATGTAAACATGTGGCGTGTGTATACTTTAGTGTAAACATGTGGAGTGTGTATGCTTCAGTGTAAACATATAGCGTGTGTATACTTCACTGTAAACATGTGGCGTTTGTATACTTTAGTGTAAACATTGGGCGTGTGTATACTTCACTGTAAACATGTGGCGTGTGTATACTTCAGTGTGTATTACCTCAGTGTAAACATGTGCCGTGTGTATACTTTAGTGTAAACATTGGGCGTGTGTATACTTCAGTGTAAACATATAGCGTGTGTATACTTCAGTCTAAACATATAGCGTGTGTATACTTCAGTGTAAACATGTGGCGTGTGTATACTTCAGTGTAAACATGTGGCGTGTGTATACTTCAGTGTAAACATGTGGCGTGTGTATACTTCACTGTAAACATGTGGCGTTTGTATACTTCAGTGTTAACATGTGGCGTGTGTATACTTCAGTGTAAACATATAGCGTGTGTATACTTCACTGTAAACATGTGGCGTTTGTATACTTTAGTGTGTATTACCTCAGTGTAAACATGTGCCGTGTGTATACTTTAGTGTAAACATGTGGCGTTTGTATACTTCAGTGTAAACATGTGGCGTGTGTATACTTCAGTGTAAACATATCGCGTGTGTATACTTCACTGTAAACATGTGGCGTTTGTATACTTTAATGTGTATTACCTCAGTGTAAATATGTGCCGTGTGTATACTTTAGTGTAAACATGTGGCGTTTGTATACTTCAGTGTAAACATGTGGCGTGTGTATACTTCAGTGTAAACATATAGCGTGTGTATACTTCACTGTAAACATGTGTCGTTTGTATACTTCAGTGTGTATTACCTCAGTGTAAACATGTGCCGTGTGTATACTTTAGTGTAAACATTGGGCGTGTGTATACTTCAATGTAAACATGTGGCATGTGGTTTACCTCAGTGTAAACATGTGGCGTGTGTATACTTCAGAGTAAACATGTGGCGTGTGTATACTTTAGTGTAAACATATAGCGTGTGTATACTTCAGTGTAAACATGTGGAGTGTGTATACTTCAGTGTAAACATATAGCGTGTGTATACTTTAGTGTAAACATGTGGAGTGTGTATACTTCAGTGTAAACATGTGGAGTGTGTATACTTCAGTGTAAACATATAGCGTGTGTATACTTCAGTGTAAACATGTGGCGTGTGTATACTTCAGTGTAAACATTGCGTGTGTATACTTCAGTGTAAACATGTGGCGTGTGTATACTTTAGTGTAAACATGTGGCGTGTGTATACTTCAGTGTAAACATATAGCGTGTGTATACTTCAGTGTAAACATGTGCCGTGTGTATACTTTAGTGTAAACATGTGGCGTTTGTATACTTTAGTGTAAACATGTGGCGTGTGTATACTTCAGTGTAAACATATAGCGTGTGTATACTTCAGTCTAAACATGTGTCGTGTGTATACTTCAGTGTAAACATGTGGCGTGTGTATACTTCAGTAAATAAGTACGTTTCAGTAGCAAACACATCAAGTATTTGGAATGATTGTATTCATAGTCTCTTAGTTAGATGGCACGTTCAAGTTTCTAGGCCTGTTCCACATTGTAGGTCAATGTTTGTTACAGGGGACTGTGTTCAGAAATACAACTGTGTTGGTATGTCGCGTGTCTGAATCAATGAAGTAACCTTCCACCTGGGTCCACAGAATGTTGTTTATATTTTTCTGGACACTATCATCTTCGTTTAGACCACCTATGACCATGGCCAAACCTGTGTAGTTTTACAGACTATCGGAATCGTGCTTCAGCTGTGCCACCTATCGCCAGCTCTTGCTAAAGCAATTATTCACCTTAAAACTACAGGACATGTATGCATATTCTACGAAAATAGCTTTGATGTACCCCAAAACGTTCTCGGTCTATTATATTCTGAACACAGTGTGTTACTACACATACTTCGAATATTGTAGTGTCCGCAAATCGGCTTTTCACAACCTATACTATAGAGTTAGTAATGGCCACCAGATTGTCTACTGTATATCATTTTATATATGTGTGTACACACCCACACCCACAACCACACCCACATTCGTAACTCCCAACACATGCGTGTGTTTCTCAGATCTGTTGTCTGAGTCAACTCATTCATAACTCCCAACACATCTGTATGTTTGTCACATCAGTTGCCTGTGTTGGATGTCCTCTAGTGTGAAGAAGTACATTTCACTTGGAGAACAAACACGTTCGCGGACAAGATGAATACACTATCCTTCGAATATGTGCCCTCGTCAGTCACTATAATGACTCGGCTGGCTTACTGTTCACTTATTACAGCCCGGAAGTTAGTTTCTGACAAATCAATGGCAATTGTGGGAATAAACCAACAATCAGAATACTAGACTCTTCGTGAAAAGGCTTGATTGATTAACGAGAGAGTAATGACAATAACGAAGAGGCCAGGACAAAGGACATAATATAACACTTACTCGTATTTGAATACATTGCATTAACGAAAATCTATTTCTGAACCTAACAGAAACAATGGCCCTTTCTAGTATATGAGGACAACGTACAGCTACAATATTTCAGATGTCTTCTTATGAATGAAAATTAGATTTAGATTCGACACGATCATGCCATGGAATAGAAAAGATATTTCATTGGCTGTAATTAAAAGCCACAAAACACTTTAGGATCCAGGTTTGGTTGTTCACGTACAGGCTGGTGACACTTTCTGATCTAGGTTTGGTTGTCCACGTACCGGCTGGTGACACTTTTAATCCAGGCTTTGTCGTCCACGTACAGACTGGTGACACTTTCTGATCCAGGTTTGGTTGTCCACGTACAGACTGGTGACACTTTCTGATCCAGGTTTGGTTGTTCACGTACAGGCTGGTGACACTTTCTGATCTAGGTTTGGTTGTTCACGTACAGACTGGTGACACTTTCTGATCCAGGTTTGGTTGTCCACGTACATACTGGTGACACTTTCTGATCCAGGTTTGGTTGTCCACGTACAGACTGGTGACACTTTCTGATCTAGGTTTGGTTGTCTACGTACGATCTAGGTTTGGTTGTCCACGTACAGGCTGGTGACAGCTTCTGATCCAGGTTTGGTTGTCCACGTAGAGACTGGTGACACTTTCTGATCCAGGTTTGGTTGTTCACGTACATACTGGTGACACTTTCTGATCTAGGTTTGGTTGTTCACGTACAGACTGGTGACACTTTCTGATCCAGGTTTGGTTGTCCACGTACATACTGGTGACACTTTCTGATCCAGGTTTGGTTGTCCACGTACAGACTGGTGACACTTTCTGATCCAGGTTTGGTTGTCCACGTACATACTGGTGACACTTTCTGATCTAGGTTTGGTTGTCCACGTACAGGCTGGTGACAGCTTCTGATCCAGGTTTGGTTGTCCACGTAGAGACTGGTGACACTTTCCGATCTAGGTTTGGTTGTCCACGTACAAGCTGGTGACAGCTTCTGATCTAGGTTTGGTTGTCCACATACAGGCTGGTGACACTTTCTAATTTTGGCTTGGTTGTCCACGTACAGACTGGTGACACTTTCTGATCCAGGTTTGGTTGTTCACGTACAAGCTGGTGACACTTTCTGATCCAGGTTTGGTTGTTCACGTACAAGCTGGTGACACTTTCCGATCTAGGTTTGGTTGTCCACGTACAGGCTGGTGACACTTTCCGATCTAGGCTTGGTTGTCCACGTACAGACTGGTGACACTTTCCGATCTAGGTTTGGTTGTCCACGTACAAGCTGGTGACACTTTCTGATCCAGGTTTGGTTGTCCACGTACCGGCTGGTGACACTTTTAATCCAGGCTTTGTCGTCCACGTAGAGACTGGTGACACTTTCTGATCCAGGTTTGGTTGTTCACGTACAGGCTGGTGACACTTTCTGATCTAGGTTTGGTTGTTCACGTACAAGCTGGTGACAGCTTCTGATCTAGGTTTGGTTGTCCACGTAGAGACTGGTGACACTTTCCGATCTAGGTTTGGTTGTCCACGTACAAGCTGGTGACAGCTTCTGATCTAGGTTTGGTTGTCCACATACAGGCTGGTGACACTTTCTAATTTTGGCTTGGTTGTCCACGTACAGACTGGTGACACTTTCTGATCCAGGTTTGGTTGTTCACGTACAGGCTGGTGACACTTTCTGATCCAGGATTGGTTGTTCACGTACAAGCTGGTGACACTTTCCGATCTAGGTTTGGTTGTTCACGTACAGGCTGGTGACACTTTCCGATCTAGGTTTGGTTGTCCACGTACAGACTGGTGACACTTTCCGATCTAGGTTTGGTTGTTCACGTAGAGACTGGTGACACTTTCCGATCCAGGTCGTTCAGGTTTGGTTGTCCACGTACAGACTGGTGACACTTTCCGATCTAGGTTTGGTTGTCCACGTACAGACTGGTGACACTTTCCAATCTAGGCTTGGTTGTCCACGTACAGGCTGGTGACACTTTCTGATCCAGGTTTGGTTGTCCACGTACCGGCTGGTGACAGCTTCTGATCCCGGTTTGGTTGTCCACGTACAGGCTGGTGACACTTTCCGATCTAGGTTTGGTTGTCCACGTACAGACTGGTGACACTTTCCGATCTAGGTTTGGTTGTCCACGTACAGGCTGGTGACACTTTCTGATCCAGGTTTGGTTGTCCACGTACCGGCTGGTGACACTTTCTGATCTAGGTTGGGTTGTCCACGTACCGGCTGGTGACACTTTCTGATCTAGGTGGTTGTCCATAGATCTTTCCTTCATCTTTACTCATATTCCGAGGACTGCATGTGTACACATTAGTAGGGCAAATACCTTGGCCTCTGCTCATGAAGACGGTTGTTGAAAGACACAAATGATACCCTGTATATAAACGTCCAATTACTCTGGATGTCAATCACTTGAACAGAACGCATAGGACGTCACCTACAAGTCTGGCACGTGTAAATACCCGCATATATAAATTTCTTGTTGTTGCCCTCAGGAATAATCTATTATTGTCATGGGAATGTATACAATCTCAAATTTGACCAGACACCTGTGATGGAGACCATGCTCATCATTCTATGCAAATGAGATTCCAGGACAACCAATCAACCAAGACCGGTCACCGGCTCCAGCCAACAACCAGCGTTTCATCTAAATTCAGATTCATTCTAACTGGAATCCAAACTGGTTATGAAGAACACAAATATGTTTGAGTAATTAATAATCCACCACTTCTTATGCCAGTAACCCAGTCCCGCACCTCCCCAAATACTGGGTTGTGTTTATTTGCCGCCATTGTTCACGGTTACTTGGCAACGTCGCAGTTAAATGCTCTCTAATTATTGGTATCAACGTCATTAATAAATTCCCAACACTAACAAATTTGATGATAATTAATAGCATATGTACTTGAAGAAGAAACATGTAATGTGGACTGACAACTTCTTTAATGCCAACGTATAAAACTGGTTCTTCGTCATCACACAGGCTTTTAAATGCCACTTAAACAAGTCCTATCTACCCGTTGGTAGCGTTATGCATTCATTACCAAAGCTATACAAGCAATAATCAAGTGATTTGCGAAATTGCTGTATTGACGTCCACTCACAGTCAGACATAGCTCTGTCATCGTGGCCTAAATATGAGATTGTTTGTGGAAATCGTTCACGGTCCACACATCACAATAAACGTTTAACATAGACTGTGTCCGCAAGAGCATTAGCGGCCTAGGCGTGTCAATGGCGGCCATATTAATTCCGATGTTTACATTACTCGTGAGATTACAATTGGACCGACCATGAATTAATGTATTGTAGCCCATACCTAGGTTTTATACAAAAGGGGTAGCGAATGTAAACAGCATTGGCCGTCATTCAGTGTGACTCTCCCTGTGTGATAATAGTCCGAAAGGCCTACGTCAATTCCTCATGCACTGTCGATAATCTGTTGAAGTGAGATTCAATAGAAGACTGAAACACATTGACACATGAATAATGCTGCTTTTAAATATAGACTGTGTTAGATGTATGTGATTCCGAGAGGTATTTCAGAGGGCATGGGCCATCCGAGAAGTGACAGTAAGTATCTAACACCTAATCAGCTATACGTTTTTTTCTTATTATTCTTATCATTAGTGTTGTTGTTGTAATGTCATATAGGTATCATGAGATGTACTTTAAGAACAGAAACCGGACCTTCTACTCTGTGATATTCATAATAAAGCCACTTATGATATCAGACACTTATGATTCTATCGTTTCGTTTGCCAAAACAGATAATCCAAGTCTACCGGTCCACTGAGGGGTGACCTTTGGCTATGTGTTGACATCTAGATTAAACAGTCATGTGTAGGTTTTGTTGGTCGGCATAACCTTCTCATCGGATCATCTTAATTCAAGCAGAACGAGATTCTATAAACGATAGCATTGCATTGGAAACATTTAGTTAACTTACCCAAAAACACGTGTTTCTGTTTTTGCTCAGAACATCTTGTGATTATTTACCCATCGAATGTGGATACGAAATATTTGAGGATACGAAATGCGCTTTATATAATAGTCAGGACATTGTTGACGAATTTTATTTTATAATTAGATATAATTATTTTAATTCCTTTAGGCAGTTACATGATATAACACTTTTAACTATCCGTCAATGATCCCCGAGTTCTCAATGTAAACATCGTATTTTAAACCTTAAACTAGCCAAGTATTGTAAAATAAGACAAGGAACGTTCTAAGTAAATATTCCGGTCATTATATTAGGGTGTAAATCCTCAGCTTGATATGTACAGAGAGCCTTCAGAGTTCTGACTGCCCTACAAATGATAATATGCTTTCAGAAAATTCTCGAACGCTGAAAGCAGCCATAGCCATGTAACCATAAAGGGCACATTGATTCTAGATTCTAGAATGATTGTCTGTCTGGCCAGAATGTAGATATTTGTGACCGAGCCATACCTCTAAACCTAGTGGGTGTTGTTACAGGAACTTTATACAACGACCAGGTTGTCAACTGGTACCTTACCTATTTCGGGATTATTGTACTTATTTTTTCACCGTTTCCACGAAGGCTAATTGTCATTTTTGGAGGCAGTCTTGGGTGATCATACAAATTTTGAAGATAATTCGAGAGGAGGCGGGAGGTCAGTGCAAGGTTGTGAGGCAGGGATGATCTAGGAATCTTTGAGATGCATCATTCTGAATTCTCTTTAACTTCGCTATTTGTAAGATTTATGTAAAGAGAAGAGGACTAATAAGGTCTGGCACACAAGGCACTGTTGGAGTAGCCAGGAGATGATGAACTTTTGCTGACATTATGACTGCAAAGAAGACCCACTCTACTTATGAGTGAGATGTAAGTGTCCATAGTCATTGCTGAGTCAAAAGTGACTCCAATATTACGAGCGCTCGCAGTTAGAGAAACAGTAGTCTTGCCAATCCGAGGACAAACAGACCCAAGATTAAGTTTCCTTAATTGTTGCCTGGATCCGAGACAACAAAACTGTCTTCTCGTCGGGGACACCGCACTGAGCCCGCTGCTCTTGTTGAGGTTACTAGTGCAGTCAGCCATTGTTAGCAGGCAGACAATAGAGGAATTAGTTACAGTCTGTCGTGACAATGCTTTAGGAATTTATTACTATTTGAAAATTCAGAAATTTAATAATTCACAGGCCTACGAAATTACACACAACATCATTCAAACAAAGTCTTTCTGCCTGCCAGGAGATTTTTCGTTGTCCTCAAGGCGTCGATACTTCCTTCTCTTGGGTGGTAATCTTCCTCCTGAATTGATCTGTAGTAGAACAATTTCTGTGTGGCTCTGCTCCTTCTTCAACGTTTCCACAAACTTGAAAATGTTGGGATGGTTGGGCCTAGTCTGTCTCACAGTCCCTGAACCACATTATTTTCGCTACTGCCAAGCCTCTCTGCAGTGCTAAAGCCCTAAATAAAGCAAGTCTAGATTTCCTCAGGTTATCTCTGGTCTCCCTAGGGCTCCTTTTCAATTTAAATGGGCTAGTTTGTTACTATCAAAATTATATATATTCAGAGACTAAGCATTAGTCTAGGTTGGGCCTAACTTGTTGAGTTTGGAGTGCCAGCCTTCAAGACGGTTTTTTCGTCGTAGCCCCAGTCGCGTAGAAATGGTTCCAATTGCTTCTGTCGTCAGCTTCGATCCACTGGTCTGTCACATAGTCTGTACACTTTAGAATTCTGATGTCGTCAAGATCTGCTTCATCCAGGGTTTCCAGCCACCCATCGTGAATGTTGTGTTTGAGTTTGAGCAGTTTGGGGTAATTCAGACTCATCTAGTGATGTATGTCATCCATGCAATGCTTGGATGTTGATAGAGAGTTTTGCAGTTTTGAAGCAAATATACGGTTGATTTTCATCAGCATAGAGGTGAAAGTTTAAAGAATGTTTCTAACATCTGAAAGAAAGAGAATGTATAAAGCAAATATAAGTGGTCCGAGAACAGAACTCTGAGGAACACCATACGGACTTTTAAATGTGAAGGAAAGCTCAACTTTAACGTTATCGGGGATGGTACGAGCAGACAGGTAGGACTTGATCCATCAGAGATTTGTGCCAGGTATGACATCCTTTGAGTCTGTGTACCAATATGGTATTGTCAATAGTGAAAAAGCAGAGGGCAGATCCAGGATATCAAGTGAGTGAGTTTAGTTTTACGCCGCACTCAGCAGTATTCCAGCTATAGGGCAGCGGTCTGTAAATAATCGAGTCTGTACCAGACGATGCAGTGATCAAAGGCATGAGCAGCGATCTACGCAAATGGGAACCAATGATATGTGTCAACCAAGTCAGCGAGCCTGTCCACCCGATCCCGTTAGTCGCCTCCTACGACAAGGATGGGTTACTGAAGATCAATTTTACCTGGATCTTTAAGGATGACAAGATATCGAGAGTATCATGATATATCAATGGTTTTGACTTAAGAATTCTAAAGTGTGAATAAATGAAACAAAAATATGCATATATTTATGACTTATTTCTAAAGCAAAGTAACGAAGCCATAAAATACGTACGAAACCAATGTTTTACACTGTATGGTCTATAAAATGAGTGAGCGAGCTTTACGCTGCTTTTAGCAATATTCCAGCAATACAGCGGGGACACCAAAAATGAGCTTCACACATTGTACCCATGTGGGGCATTGCAATAAAATGAAAGCTGTAATATATTTGGTATATGTATAGTATGTTGTATATAATACATAATTGAGATTTCATTTCACAGTTTTAGTCATCTTATTTTATCATATTGCTCAGCCTGCCTTAAAATGTCACTCACAGCCAGTTCTTTAAGCATGTTTACTACGTGGGCACTGCTCAACACAGCAGCCTAAGCCCTCCCCCAACAAAGCCTTTTGTCTCTCTAACCCGGTCGGGCACTCACGATAAGCTGTGTACTGGACACCCGAGGTCTGTTGTCACTCTACCATCGGTCGTTAGAAGGAAAACATACCTGGTTCCTTGTTTCAAAAAGGGATTTTCTCTTTTAATATTCTTTGGATATAGCTTTGGATTGTATTCCGAGGTAAGCTTTTGTTTTGTATTGTATTGTATTTGACATTGTATCTATTCATTGTTCGTGAAATATAATTTGGATATAGCTTGGAGGTGGAGGTGTGCGGTCCTGTGCTTAGAGCTCAGATCACAAATCAGTTGAAGTTAAGCTACTTTGGGCACGGAGAGTTCTTAGATGGGTGACCGTGTTTGGCAGCTTGACTCCTGACAGTTTCTAGGACTTTTCTCCTGCCTCACAACGCAGCACATGTGATACATGTGGTCTCACCTTAGACAAGTGAGTTTGTTGAAAATTGCCTCTTTTCACCCAGCAGAAAATGGGTACCCGGTGGGATAAGGGTGTCGTTCCACGAGGCCTGAAATTATTCTATTAGGTAGGTACAATTCAGGGGATGTGTAGAACGTTCCATCACCATGTATGACATCGGCTTCGCAGAGATGTTCCAAGTTCATCCTTGTAGCAAAGATGAGAATTCGCTCCTCGGCCCCATGATCTGCGATGAGGAAGTCTTCTCCTGCACCTGTAGCTTTCCACTCTCCAGCTTTCCACTCTCCATCCAGCTGGATAGCCTGTCTTGTCTTGGGTAGATTGTGTGAATGGATCCTTTACAGCGTGGCACTGTACATGTCCAGTAGCAGATGTCATCTACCTGTCGGTTGACTTTAAACGTATGTCCTGCATAGTATGCAAATCTGCCGTCACGAGCATTGGGAAGGTATCTGACATTAATTTGTGCATTCGCCATAGCTATGTAGATATGGATATAGCTACAAACATACATACTTATAGCAAGTTTCGTCCTTCTCATGTTAGTTGGACAAGGAAACTGAATAATATCCACTTCATGTAAATACTCCTCCAGTAATAACAGATCTAATCTTATTAAGATTAACATAAGTGATTTCATCTATCCAACCTTAATGTTTTCACAGTAGACAAGTCTCATTACTAAACTAACCCTAACAGAGTGACCCCCGTGGTTATCTCTCAGTTGACAGACACCCATTTGACAGACACCCAATTGACAGACACTGAACTAGAAGGTTAATTAGGGTAACACCTACGGGTATAATGGAACAGTCCTCTTTCTAGTGAGTAGAGCAGGGTGAGACTTAAACAGATTCATTACTGAGAAGTTTGATTGTGGGTAAATAGAACTTTGTTGTGATTAAATGATAAATGATTTCTCTTCTAAAAATTGATTTTACTATCAATTACTATCGAATATAAAAACAGGTTTGTCACTGAGAGGTTTGATGGAGCTTATTGATAGAAAAGCCCCCTCCCAATAATAACATATGTACAACCGAAGTTGACTGAGAAAACGTTTTGTTGGAGAGATATAGATATGTACATATTTGAAAACATTCTGATTTGCAGTAAATGACCTCTCCCATTCTTGTTTCACGCCCCAATTACCTCATTAATTATGTCATGTGGGCAAACTGTAATTAGGCCTTGTGGGATTTATTATTTGTGAATTTTAGGCCTCGCGGACTGTAACCGAAATAAGTTATTAATAAGAGACTATTAACCTTCTAGCGCCTAACAGGCAGCTTGGGTTTTGGGGGTAATGATGATCAGATGTCTAGCCTGGAAAAGGCGCATTATGAATATTCTCATTATTATTATTATCAGGTAGTTGTATCAAGGTGTGTTAAAGAAATTAGAGGGGGGAGGGGGATCTTACATTAGAAATGGATTGATGGTACATTAGAGATAGATGGCCGTACACTAGAGATGGACTGATTGCACATTAGAGAATGAAGGATGTGGCCAGGATCGCGAGGGTAATGTTTTCTTGTAGAAGAAGGTATCCAAGGTAGGATGTTAAAACAATTTTCGTGATAGTTACTCCAAAACTACAGCAGCTGTGAAATTAGCTAACCAGTAGCATTTCAGAATATTTGACTGATTAAGACAGACAAGGTTGTATATTAAGTCTTCTTTTATTCTCCATGTTATTGATCAAGTTGAAGACGAGTACCAACTACGTGGTGGTAGGTTTATTTTTGGTGGAGACTTTGTTATACATGTATGCCGATGATTTGTGCTTGTTCCCTGATTTTGTATTTGGTTTACAAAAGGAAGTTGATGTAGTGTCATCCTTATATAAGAAGCTTCAACGAAACTAAAATCCATGTATTCTGTAATCGTGTTAAGCTGGAAACTATTGAAAGGTGGAAGTATATTGATAATATTAATATTGAAACCAACTGTAGTTATTTAGGAACTATATTTTCACTTTATCATGGTGAAAGTCAGTACGCACGTTAATTCAGTAAGAAAGCAAAGCAATTATTTAAATCAAACAATTGCATTTTAAATTGAAAAATCTTTCTCCCACAGATCTGTTTAAAATGTTTGATTCTCAAATAAACCCTATCTTTTTGTATTGCTCAGAGACATGGAGTTGGCACAAGTGGGTAGTAATTAAACAATTTTGTAAATGTGTATAAGAGTATCTTCAGACGGAGCTGTTTTAGGTGAGTGCAAGCGTTTTAATATTTATTGTGAAACTTCTGCAAAATTATTATCAGATATTTGTGTAAACTTGTATGCATGCCAGGGAATAGGTACCCGAAACACTGTTAAAAGAGACAGATCAACACCATAAGGTGTGTCATCATCTAAAATGGGCTTTTTCACACATTTGAAATCTAAACGAGCAGCTTTTCTCCAGTAAGCTACACCACTGCCCTTCAGTGGATTCCAAGAGCTGAGGGACGTTGTCTGTTTTGTTGCTTTGATATTTTAACAGTTGAACTGTTGACTGATGACTACTTTCAATGGACACTTGGAAGATAGGGATATCGACTATTACCGACATCAAATCTTTTCACATAATAAATAATAATTGTTGAGAGCATCTGACTATTTATTTATGTTAGACAAGGCGGAGTGATGAGCCCATTCATGTTTCAGTGTCTCAAAAGTGAATTAGACCGGAGATGGAAAAACGATGTCGACAAGGTAGAAATTTTGGATGTGGAACATGTGTGTGCATAGAAACGGTTCCTTAATTTTAAAATGTCTGCTGGTTTAACACCGTAGGTTTAGATGAGTTTGTAGATACCCCAAGCAAAAATGTCTTCACTGTGTTAGTTAAACATTTTGACAATGCTTCCTTGTCTTTCACCTTAGAAATATTATCACATGATTTGTTTGGATTTAAGACTGGATTACAAACTTTACAAATTGTTTGTGTAGAAAAAACTTTAGATATATTCGACTATTTCAAATATATGGTAACTGATTAATTGTACGACAGTGTTGTTGTACTACAATGTTTCTGTTAGATGGCAAAACACTGACTCAGTTTGTAGTGCTGATAATTCTGGTCGTATGGCGTTAACAAGTGTGGTCATTGCAAGATTCTGGCATACGATCTCCAAGACATCACACAAGATTGGCATACAATCTCCAAGATTCTGGCATACAATCTCCAAGGTTCTGGCATACAATCTCCAAGACATCACACAAGATTCTGGCATACAATCTCCAAGACATCACACAGGATTCTGGCATACAATCTCCAAGACATCACACAGGATTCTGGCATACAATCTCCAAGACATCACACAAGATTCTGGCATACAATCTCCAAGATTCTGGCATACAATCTCCAAGACATCACACAAGATTCTGGCATACAATCTCCAAGACATCACACAAGATTCTGGCATACAATCTCCAAGACATCACACAGGATTCTGGCATACAATCTCCAAGACATCACACAGGATTCTGGCATACAATCTCCAAGACATCACACAAGATTCTGGCATACAATCTCCAAGATTCTGGCATACAATCTCCAAGACATCACACAAGATTCTGGCATACAATCTCCAAGACATCACACAAGATTCTGGCATACAATCTCCAAGATTCTCAAGATTCTGGCATACAATCTCAAGACATCACACAAGATTCTGGCATACAATCTCCAAGACATCACACAAGATTCTGGACATACAAGATTCTGGCAGACATCACACAAGATTCTGGCATACAATCTCCAAGACATTACACAAGTGATTGGCATCACACATACACTTCCAAGATTCTGGCACATCACACAAGATTCTGGCATACAATCTCCAAGACATCACACAGATTCTGGCATACAATCTCCAAGACATCACACAAGATTCTGGCATACAATCTCCAAGACATACACAATCTCCAAGACATCACAAGACATACAATAACACAAGATTCTGGCATACAATCTCCAAGACATCACACAAGATTCTGGCATACAATCTCCAAGACATCACACAAGATTCTGGCATACAATCTCCAAGACATCACACAACTCCAAGATTCACAAGATTCTGGCATACAATCTCCAAGACATCACACAAGATTCTGGCATACAATCTCCAAGACATCACACAAGATTCTGGCATACAATCTCCAAGACATCACACAAGATTCTGGCATACAATCTCCAAGATTCTGGCATACAATCTCCAAGACATCACACAAGATTCTGGCATACAATCTCCAAGACATCACACAAGATTCTGGCATACAATCTCCAAGACATCACACAAGATTCTGGCATACAATCTCCAAGACATCACACAAGATTCTGGCATACAATCTCCAAGACATCACACAAGATTCTGGCATACAATCTCCAAGACATCACACAAGATTCTGGCATACAATCTCCAAGACATCACACAAGATTCTGGCATACAATCTCCAAGACATCACACAAGATTCTGGCATACAATATCAAGATATCAATATCCAAGACATTCTGGCATACAATCTCCAAGACATCACACAAGATTCTGGCATACAATATCCAAGACATCACACAAGATTCTGGCATACAATATCCAAGATATCACATAAGATTCTGGCATACAATATCCAAGACATCACACAAGATTCTGGCATACAATATCCAAGACATCACACAAGATTCTGGCATACAATATCCAAGATATCACACAAGATTCTGGCATACAATATCCAAGACATCACACAAGATTCTGGCATACAATCTCCAAGATTCTGGCATACAATCTCCAAGGTTCTGGCATACAATCTCCAAGACATCACACAAGATTCTGGCATACAATCTCCAAGACATCACACAAGATTCTGGCATACAATCTCCAAGACATTCTGGCACACAAGATTCTGGCATACAATATCCAAGATATCACATAAGATTCTGGCATACAATATCCAAGATATCACATAAGTATCATAACCTAGCACTATGTCAATTGATGTTTGGTGTAATCTCCGCCAACTACAATAGCATCCCTGAGATTCTTTCTTAGTGACTCTATCAAAGATTGAATTTGAGGTATTGTGTTCCATTCTTGATGAAGGGCTTGTTCAAATGCATGCAGATTCTGTACTGGAGTATCTCTATGGCGTATTCTGCGACCCATGATGTCCCAAACATACACTTAGGATGAGATCTGGACTCCTGGCGCCTCTTGACGTAAGACATCACCAACCAAGCCTTGTCGTCAAGGGCATAGCTACCATTATTAAAAAAAGCCCGGGCTTACACATGATTGTTGCTAAAAAGGCTGGGCAAGCCCTCAATACTATGTCAATATGAAGCTTTGTAACCTATCGGGCTTACACGAAACAATTGGCTTGCTACGCGTCTGGTCGTCCATGGAGTCTGGGGTTGTGTTCAGAGCACAGTCATCAAAATACGGTACAACAACCCTGTCTAGGACATCAGTGATGCACCGTTGTTCATTCAAATTTTGTCTCATCGTCACAAGGTCAAGTTTACAGTCAAGTGAGAGGCACTCCACATCACCAATAAACCCCCACCAAACGGTACATGCTCCAATTACAAGTTATTCCGGCGCGCATATGCAAAACACGAATTCAGCCACAGGTCATGGGCAAAAGAAACCAACTTTCGTCCGACCTGTTGACTTTTCTCCACTACCTCAAATTCCAGTGACGGCCTTATTATTTTGGCGATTTCGAATCGTTCTGTTGGACACACAACGATTTCGAAGCCACTCTGCTTTTAACACGCCATTTGCAATGAACAGATCAAGGCTTGTGATTTTGAGAAAAGCTGTTTCTTCCTAGGATATATCACACGTGGTCGACCTGATTGCTGACGGTCCTAAACGTAATTAATTTGCTCATTTCTAGCCAATCGGCTGAGATCGATGGATGACAACCTACATCTCTGGCAATAGCCCCAAACACAGGCAAACTGAAGCGCAAAAAGGGCTGCGCAACAGAGAGAGAAATGACCAGTCTTTCTATATGCGAGGAAAGCATATAGGAAGACTGGTCATTTCTCTTTGTTGCGCAACCCTATTTGCGCTACAGTTTGCCTGTGCCCCAAATGACATGCCGGCATTCCCATACCAATATCTTTGATCTTTGAGCAGTTGTCAGCTGAGGATCCCCTATATTTGCTTATCGGCAACGAAATCGATTGGTTTTCAATTTTTCGAGCTGTAATAACTGTTTACTGAAATGTAATGACGGGTACACGAACAGCATAGACCTATCCGGTGTTTTCGGACTATTTAAGGGGTCCACCGCATGTCCCTATCACCTAACGTTATACTATGGCAAGCGTTTGTGTGAAGATCCTACTTAGGCCTTTTGAGAAATCTTGATTAAAGACCTCATTTGGCAATTTGAATTTTCTTATTTGAATTTTCTATAAATAGTTAAAAACAATGGATTTCGTAACACGCAGCGATTTCAAAATTGGTCATTGTTTTGGTTTATTCTGGATCTGGAACTTCAGTACTTAATTCTACTTCCTAGTGTGTCAAGCGTGCGTACAGTTACTACAATTAGACATTAACGCCATCGACAAACTCTCACATTGTTACTTTTAGCAAAAAGTAATAAAGCAGTGTATATCATATACGTCATAGGGCCCATACTATACGTAACAAATTCGAATATAAAACAATCCTATATTTTCGCATTTTGATAGATTAACTTTGTACCTTTGAACTTTTGTCACCTTCTCCTACAATGTTTAACTCTTGTAACATATGTTACATTTGGGATTACAATGTCCTTGTAAAGTACAGATTCTAGTACCTTTGTTGGTTAGTAGTGAGCTGGTTAGGTGGCTGACTTTGTGTGCTGGCGATTAGGTGCCTGACTCTGAGGGTGTGGGTTCGAATCCCGGATGGGACTCAGCCCAACAATAGTACTAGAATCTGTACTTTACTAAGAAAGTGTAATCCCAAATATAACATATGTTACATTTGACCACTTTCTAAATGGCATTGTGTATTCATAATGTTTAGCTCGTTACCACAGTTAATCAATAGTAGTTGATTTCCAATTA
Source organism: Haliotis rubra (assembly GCF_003918875.1). NCBI lineage: Eukaryota > Metazoa > Mollusca > Gastropoda > Lepetellida > Haliotidae > Haliotis > Haliotis rubra. The sequence goes on from NW_025767141.1 coordinate 830,361, forward strand.
CAATAAACATCATAGAAATCAACACAGATATAAATGAAAGACACGTGTCTAGTAGCTATTAGGACACGCATTTTACCATGTGTTGGAATACTGGCGTCGTGTTCAAATATATCCTCTTTGCGACATGTCATCATTATAGACACAATGCAGTGTGATCGACCAGTCTGCTTTATTTATCTTGGTTACATCAAAGTGTTATTAATAAACTATTTCTCCATTATCAGTTTACTATAATCAGCACCGACAGGTATTACTAATCAGAAACCATCAGTACTTTACCCAATAAGTCTGGAACCAATTACTCTGTAAAACATTCCATCAAACGCCTACAGCGATTTTAATGCTAATCAATAACCGCACACGAAGGTATATTTCTTGGAGGAAAAAGACTCGCGCTTATGGAACGAGAATGGAATTCATTCTCTCGCTTTGTTTTGAGTTTTTGTTTCTTTCTGGTTTACAGTTATGTTGACGCAGGTAAACAGAAGAAATAATGTCCAATTCGTTGGTTTTCGTTTCTCGAGGCAAAACGCATAAAAATAATACACAAAGAGGAATTATGATATTGACGACTGTACCTTTTCGATCTTATTTGACAATGGTTTTCATGTGTAGGAAACAGAACAGTCCTGCCGCACGTTCAAGCGATGACAGGTAAACATGTACAAAACTCGGTAAACATGTACAAAACTCGGTTCATTCAGATGTTCCGACTGAAAACATTGAGTTAACTGAATATACATTCATATTCACAGAGGAAGATCGATGGTTTAATCACTTGCTGCTTCACACACAAAAGCCCCTGGGTAAAATTTGATCCTTTTAGTTATCTTGCTGGTCATCTAGTGGGTCAATATTTGGTTGGCTCCGAATCAGTATACTCTGTCTGAGCGACGTATCTGTGTTAAACTGCAGCCATTGTTTCTCAGACACCACCCGATCTATCGATATCGAGATAATAACTCGATCTATATGAATGTGACAGCTCTAGGGTTTTGGTAGCTTAGGCTACAATACCCGCTGATGTTGGCGATGACACCAGATCTGACTGACTGACTGACTGAGTTTGGTTTTACGCAGCTTTTAGCAATATTCCAGCAACATCACGGCGGGGGACACCAGAAATGGGCTTCACACATTGTACCCATGTGGGGATTCGAACCCGGGTCTTCGGCGTGACGAGCCAATGCTTTAACCACTAGGCTACCCCACCGCCCCACACCAGATCTGAGCAAATGTTGTAATTCAGGTACACAATGGTGTGCTACAACTGTTCGTACACAGGGGCAGTTAAAAGTCCTTAAGGGACCGTTCATAATTTTATGTACAATGTGAATGACACCCCCTTCCCCCCTAAAATTTATGTACAAAGTAAGTGACCCCGCCCTGCATGTCATGTACAAAGTCAATGACCCCCCCTCCCTTACCATCATTTTTAAACATAATATTTTGCTATTTTTATGTACAAAATTGTTGAAACCCCCACCCCACCCCCACCCCTTAATACATGTGTACAAAATTGATGACCCCCTGACTTCCCAGAACATAATGGGTGACCCCCCTTAAAATCATCATCATCCCCGTAGCCATAAAGTATGAACGGTCTCTAAGTTTGTGTAGAGACCAATTATATCCATCATTGAGTAGTGCTGGTTCAGATGTTACACAAGGAAATGGTGTAACCCCATGTTACTGCATAAGGAGTGCTCGCCTTCTTCGTGGACAGGAGTAAAGGTTGGTCTGAGGACCCTGTCTAGCTCACTGAATGAAGACTCTGGACAGCTAGGTTAGATGTAAGTCCAGTAGATTTATATATTTCGAGAAAATATGGCCTATCACTTGAATGAATGACCACCCGATCCCGTTAGCCGCCTCTTGCGACATGCATGAGTAGCTGGAGACCAACTGTAACCCGGATCTTCTGCAACATAACTCGTCCCCATATGGAACGATGCTGTTATGTGCGAAAATACGACAAACTAGTACAAGTAACATATAACATGTAACATATGCTATATTTGTGATTACACTCTCTTAGTAAAGTACAGATTCTAGCACTGTTGTCTTTACTAAGAAAGTATAATCCCAAATATAACATATGTTTACATTCGACCACTTTTTAAATGGCATTGTGTAATCATAGCTTTCGGTCCTGGGAGCCGTGACAATTTACACTTATAATCAGATGGGTACACAAAGTCCGCAGTCTAGACTACCTGTTGTCCTACTTACATTTTGCGTAAGGTCGAGGTGGGTGAGCGGTTAGGCGGCTGACTTTGTGTGCTGGCGATTAGGTGCCTGACTCTGAGGGTGTGGGTTCGAATCCCAAATAGAACTCAACCCAACAAAAGTACTAGAATCTGTACTTTACTACGAAAGTGTAAAACTAAATATAACATATGCTACATTTGACCACTTTCTAAATGGCGTTGAGTAATCACGATACAAGTAAAGACTAGGTACGTTGATACCAACAACCCGTTGTTGAAATCAATTATGGCAAAATGTGATCCCAGTAGAAATGATATGTCACCATTATCAGCGTTACAGTCAATAATACCGCTGTTGGACTCTCTGTTTAGATGTCTTTAGTGTGTGTCACAGAGAACGCCTCCTTACTATTCAACCGTGTGTTGAATCCGCCGAGTAGTTTGTTTACAGCAGTTTGTTCTGACCACGAGTGAAATCAACGTTTCTAATATAGTAATGGCATAACATTTGCTCAAAGGGACGCATTCAGTAATGTCCTGTCACGGAGACAGTGAATCACTGTCAATATTAATGGAACTCTGGCATTAGTTGATGGGCTAGTAGCATTAGGTTAACGGGAACGTGAGAGCCAGACACGTTCCGAGTCACAATGGTAAACTGTCACTTTCACTATGTAACGCACTCTGATGAACATGCAGCGTACACGCCGTTTCAACATGATATATTTACGGAAATAAGTGACTGTGCATAACAATAATTGCATTAAATAAAAAATCAGCGTCTCCGCACTGTGGGTATGCTGGAGACTGGAATGGCTCAAAATGAAATGGCCAGACATTTTAGTGTCCATCGAACACGATCTCATCTCTAGGGAGAAGTTTTCAACATGATGGGAAAACGAGAGATTTGCCTCGGACAGGCCGTCCACGCGTGACGTCACATAACGTCAGCAAGACCACAACCTTCGACTGACCCATCCAAGGAATCGATTCCAGACTGCCAGTTTGACTGCTCGGACCATTCCTGGCTTACGTCAAATCAGTTCCAGTACTGTACTGAACTGACTGGGGAGGCACAACATCCGGCCCCGACGGCAGGCAATGCGTTCATTTTTGCTCCAACGTCACCGACAGGAACGTCTTGCCTCGTGCTGACAGCATCTACAGTACAGAAGACAAGATTGCAATGGTGTTCTATTCACTGACGAGTCGAGATTTCATCTGGAAAGCTGAGATGGCAGGGCAAGGGTGTACAGGTGGCGAGGTGAACGGTATGCTGACTCGTGGGTTGTTCAACGTGGACAGTTTGGTTGCGTAAGCGTTATGGTATGGGGAGACATCACTTCTGATGGTCGGACACAACTAGTCATTGTCAATGGCAGTCTGACAGGTCTGCGATACAGGGAAGAGATGATTGGGCCTCATGTGCAGCCGTTCATTCAAGGACAGAGACGTAATTTCACGCTTCAGCAAGATAATGCCCGTCCATATGTCGCTCGTGTTGTGACATATTTCCTGAGACAGCAGTACATTCCGGTTTTCCCCTGGCCAGCTGTTTCTCCGGACGTGTCCCCTATCGAGCACGCATCGGATGAAATGGAGCGACATTTACCACGAATCATGTTATTATCTTTTGGCATAAAAATACCATAACATCAAAAAATGCACAGTTACTTTATTCCAGTAATATATTTATCATACTGAGCGTAGGTATGATATATTTCTGCTAAACAAGAGAAGCTGTTGGAGAATCCAAAGAAATAGTGAAAAACGTCAGATTTTTCTTGGTCAATGTCCGCGTGTATTGGTCTTGCGTGGTAGCCCAGCGGTTTTTGGTGCCTTTCCCACCCGCTGGTCTTGTGATCGAATCCCAGTTTACCTCGATGCTTGGTCTGTCTGCACCACACCCTCCTCGGAGATCCCGGATGTCGTGCATGTATACACCCGAGTCACTTTCCCCTACACACGACACAGTGACGTCATTTTGGTTTGATGTTTAACGCTGCCCTCAGCAATATTCCAGCTATACAACGGTGACATAATTACTGTACTGAGTCAACTCATACAAACATTATCGTTATCACAAGAAAAAAAATATTTTATTTCCTGGGCTAGATTTACCATTATCAATTTTTATTCAATCGTTAATAACAAAACTTTGTACATTCCCTACTGTAAATAATGCCACAATTAGTAGTAATTACTGACTTTTTACGTAATTATATTTATATTGAAACGAGGGACAAAAGGGTTGATATGTGTAAATATTTATTTGTGATGCCATTTGATCATTGCACTCCTGCCTGCAGTTTTCTATGGCAGATGATATTTTCCAATAAACCCCAAATGAAACATTTCTATATCAGTTATTGATGTATCCTGTTCTTGCTACTGATCAATAGCGTCACTGTTTGCAGACTTGTTCAAACTGAGGATGAAGATGGCGGACCTTGTGCATCTGACTTTGGTGGTGCTTCTCCTTGGTAATGTATTTGACACTTGTCTCTTCTGATATCATGATGTGGACCACTTTGCCCTCCCTTTGTCCATTAACTACGAGTGCTAAAATTCCCGTCTATAGATTTGCTACTTGCTTCCAATTGTCCACTACCATTACCAACCAGCACCAGGTAACTACTGGCTTCTCTTGTTAAGTGTCCACCTTGGTTACCTTATTACTCTTGGTCCGTTGAGGATCCGGGTTAGAATTGGTCTTCAGGAACCCATGCTTGTCGTAAGAGGCGATTAACGGGATCGGGTGGTAAGGCTCGCTGACTTGGTTGACACATGTCATCGGTTCCCAATTGCGGAGATCGATGCTCATGCTGTTGATCACTGGTTTGTCTGGTAGAGACTCGATTATTTACAGACCGCTGTCATATAGCTGGAATATTGCTGAGTGCGGCGTAAATCTAAACTCACTCACTCACTCGAACTGCCCAGTCCTTGTTCTATCCCCGTAACGCCAGGGTAACGACAAGTAACATGTATTAACGTGTTGTTTGGTGTCCGTCGTGGAGAGGTGATCTAAACCATCCCATCCCTCCTGACCCTCTACACCATGGAGTCTGTGTGTAAGAAACTGAAACGTATACCACTTGTTCTGTCGTCTAGTCTCACAGGCAACACAGCCAGCATAATGCCATGTGAACTGTTTAGAGTTTTTTACATCGATTGTTTAAAATAGACGAGAAATGTGAAAGTGACGTCGCGGAGATTTTTTAAGAATCTTCCATTTATATATATATATATATGATGATGATTTGAAGATTTTACGTACGCTTTCCGACATGAGAGGTATTTCGCACACGACAATTATTCATTTAAATGACTTTGTTCCCAAATAGCTTATTGTCCTACAGTGGGATGACCATTTAATGCACGGCGGACTTGGACTTAGAATGTACTGACGAAAATGATTTGGGTGAAGAACGTATGTTCACAGGAGATGTGCTGAAAACAATGTGATGATATTTCTTATTTTCATCCTAAACAAATTGTGCAACAATATTTTCCCGGAGCAAGATCATCCTATCGTGTCACCCAAACCACAGGTCCTCGTGTCTTTGCGAGGAATAAAGATTTTGAAAAAATATTGTAAAAAATGAGATGCCCAGCCCGACTCGAAATGCTTCACAGTACAATACATCATGACAAGGCCGAACACTTCGGTGCACCCCACCCGACTGCTTTTTGCCGATCGCTACGCTACCATCGCATGCAATCGATTAAAATTAATGTAAACATAAGCATGGATGATTGGCCTATCGATCACCACTCATGACACCTGCCAATTCTTCATTGTTATTTCTGCAAGTCGATTGAAACCCGATTTTGACCCTCAACTAAACGATCTTGACACAAATGGATGACGATATGTCCGGACAAAACGGGGGTTTGGTCGAAGCAAGCCCTTTGATTGGTCAACGCTTGCAAATCTGCACATTCTTTGTAAATTCGCTGAAATATTTTCTTTCATCGACTGCTTTATGTAAGAATATTTTTCGAGCAATGACTTCTCAAAAGAAAGCATCAGTTGTAAATGTCTCCTTAACAAGCATCAACTAATCAGAGGGCTTGCTTCGACCACACCCCCGTTTTGTCATGATGTATTGTACTGTGAAGTATTTCGAGTCGGGGGTTATCTCAAACAATTATTTTTGTAATCTTTAATCTACGCAAAGACACGAGGGCCTGTGACCCAAACCTCAATATCACCCGCCGAAAATTTGATGGACAATTCTAATTTTGTTATAGCAACTGCAACCAGGGGAGACTACGCGGCTGATGAAGCTGCTCTTCTGACAGCCATTCGAGCCAACACCAGCGTCGACGTCAGACCTGTACAGAACACTATCGTGCTTTCAACCATCTTGTTGTTTGCTGTCAATGATGTCGTAAGTGTTACCTAGCACACTTCCGGTCGGTGAACTGAATCAAAACGTTCTTATTCTGGAGACCTCTGGGACTCTGGGACTTCTGATGGGAATGTCTTTGTATGACGAAACTTAGATCCCGTGATTCGATATTCCGGACTGCAGCTGTATGAATTTACGGTTGTTTGCTGTAATAGTGTTAGTTCTGCGCCATAAAAGGACGGATGATAGAATGAGCACACTCAGCTTGTGCATGGTTCACGTTGAGTTGTGAAAAGACTTCCTAATGTTCTCACATTAACGTGTCCGTGATTGTTTCACACTTAAGGGACAATATCAAGACATTGTCTATTAATAGACACCAGGGCCCCGTTCCACAAAACGATCGTAGCGCTAAGATGATCGTAACTCCCATACTTTAACATAGACTTACGACTGTCGTAGCGCTACGATCGCATTGAGGAACGGGGCCCAGGGTCCCGATCCACAAAGCGTTCGTAACGTTACGACCTGTCTTAACTCTGTAGTTTATCATTGGCTTACGAATGCCGTTGCGCTACGAACGTTTTGAGAATAAGGGCCCTGGGTCCCGATCCACAAAACGTTCGTAGCGCTACGAAATTCGTAAGCCTATGGTAAACTATAGAGTTACGACAGGTCGTAACGTTACGAACACTTTGTGGATCGGGACCCAGGCCTATGTATCCGGGGTTAACCTACACAAACCCCTGCATTTATTCCGTAGTCTCCGATGTTTTTTCTTATACGTGTTTTATCCTTTGTTTGCAGAATATCGGTAAAGAGACCATGTCCCTGTCCGGGGTTATGATAGTTGTGAGTATATTAATGATGATGATGATGATTATGACAATGAAGTAGCGTGTGCGTTATAATGAAAATAGATGTGATACTGCTATTGTTATCATCCAGGGCCTCCTTTCACGAAGCAACCTGTACTAAGGTTAACCTTAACTCCCAAATTGCACTAAGGTTAAGTGACTTACGATCATCTTAGTGCTTTGTGAAAGGAGGTACAGGTGTCATAGCTACGAATTGAAGCCAATAAAGTGGTGATGGGGTTCAAGAATGGAGATTAGTCATACAAATTATTGCAATTTAGTTATACATGTCTGGGCTACACATGCTTTTGGGCTTTAGAATATTCGGACAATGGCTGTCCTGAATCAATCGATACGGATTAGTGCCACAGTGTAACATTACCTGCATAGGTTTCATGTACGAAGGTGATACTTTAAATAGTATCCATATATACACCTCGAAAAACGTTAAGATCCTTAAATCAGTTAACAGAACTATATATGTTCAAGTTCAGCTTGTATATGACGAAACCTATGATAAAAATTATTGCAAGTGTACTTGGTGGAAAGTGTCTCCCAAACACACACCCTGTTGGGCACGTACAGAAGTCTGAAGTTTTGCACTTTGTGCACGTGCCACATGTCGGTATTTAATCTGCATGGGCAACAATGTTCAATAATCTTTCTGCCACTTTAGTACTATAGAAGTTGTATGCTTCTCTCGAGGGCAATACGGTCTGATGTAAAGCCTCTTTATAGCATTGCACCCGAGCCGGTAGACGAGGGATAACACTGCTACAAAGAGGCGTACATCAGACCGTATTACCCGAGGGAGAAGCCCGCAACGTAGTTATCCTACCGCCATGTTAAATGTACAAAATATCATTTTATTTTTACTTTGAAGATCGTTTTCCACTACATGACATGTAAGCAAAATGGCGTCTGCCTCTCGACTGGATTTTTAATATTAGGGAAGCATATGCTGACAAGCTTAAAACTGCTATAAAAATGGTTAATTTTGTTTAAGTTGAGTGTGCAAACGATTCAATGTATAAAATAGTTTTAATAACGCAGTGAATGTCGATAAAATAAATGTCAACATAGTGAACTCAAAACAGCTAATCGAACGGTTTTCGAACTCCGGGCACTGCATGCGTCATATTATGACGTCATATGATTGTTAGCGATACAGCTTCTCGGCGGAGAGCTTGGCGGTTACCGTGGCAGCTGGTAATATTTTTTCCAGTTGTCACCCTCCGGGTGACACGGAAACATGTTAAAGCGCCATTTACCAATGAAATTTGAGTATTTTACATGAAGGTAAGATAAACTGTCCTTTTTGTAGTCAAGACATGATCTTACAGGAAAACCTGGAGATTTACGAATGTACTGTGCATGCACGCTTTGATGTTAGCTGAAAGTCACCGGTGGTCGTTAACTTTTTTTCCAGGTGTATGTTCTGACCCTCACTATGATCACACGTACAGTAATTGACATCATCACATATACAGTATTGACCCTCGATATGATCACACGTACAGTATTGACATCATCACATATACAGTATTGACCCTCGATATGATCACACATACAGTATTGACATGATCACATATACAGTATTGACCCTCGATATGATCACACGTACAGTATTGACATGATCACATATACAGTATTGACCCTCGATATGATCACACGTACAGTATTGACATCATCATATATACAGTATTGACCCTCGATATGATCACACGTACAGTATTGACATGATCACATATACAGTATTGACCCTCGATATGATCACATATTCCTATTGACCCTAGATATGATCACATATACAGTATTGACCCTAGACATGATCACATATACAGTATTGACCCTAGACATGATCACATATACAGTATTGACCCTCGATGTGATCACACGTACAGTATTGACATCATCACATATACAGTATTGACCCTCGATATGATCACACGTACAGTATTGACATGATCACATCTACAGTATTGACACTCGATATGATCACACATACAGTATTGACATAATCACATATACAGTATTGACCCTCGATATGATCACACGTGACAGTATTGACATGATCACATATACAGTATTGACCCTAGATATCATCACACGTACAGTATTGACCCTAGACATGATCACATATACAGTATTGACCCTCGATATGATCACATATTCCTACTGACCCTAGACATGATCACATATATAGTATTTACACTAGACATGATCACACATACAGTATTGACCCTCGATATGATCACACGTACAGTATTGACATCATCACATATACAGTATTGACCCTCGATATGATCACACGTACAGTATTGACATGATCACATCTACCGTATTGACCCTCTGATATGATCACACATACAGTATTGACATAATCACATATACAGTATTGACCCTCGATATGATCACACGTACAGTATTGACATGATCACATATACAGTATTGAGCCTAGATATCATCACACGTACAGTATTGACATGATCACATATACAGTATTGACCCTTGATATGATCACACGTACAGTATTGACCCTCGATATGATCACATATACAGTATTGACATAATCACATATACAGCATTGACCCCGATCTGATCACGCATACAGTATTGACCTCTAGATATGATCACACGTACAGTATCGACCTTAGACATGATCACATATACAGTATTGACCCTAAACATGATCACATATACAGTATTGATCCTAGACATGATCACATATACAGTATTGACCCTAGACATGATCACATATATAGTATTTACCCTAGATATGATCATATATACAGTATCGACCCTAGACATGATCACATATACAGTATTGACCCTAGACATGATCACATATATAGTATTGACCCTAGACATGATCACATATACAGTATTGACCCTAGACATGATCACATATACAGTATCGACCCTAGACATGATCACATATATAGTATTTACCCTAGATATGATCACATATACAGTATTGACCCTAGACATGATCACATATATAGTATTGACCCTAGACATGATCACATATATAGTATTGACCCTAGACATGATCACATATACAGTATTGACCCTAGACATGATCACATATACAGTATTGACCCTAGACATGATCACATATACAGTATTGACCCTAGACATGATCACATATACAGTATTGACCCTAGACATGATCACATATACAGTATTGACCCTAGACATGATCACATATACAGTATTGACCCTAGACATGATCACATATACAGTATTGACCCTAGACATGATCACATATACAGTATTGACCCTAGACATGATCACATATACAGTATTGACCCTAGACATGATCACATATACAGTATTGACCCTAGACATGATCACATATACAGTATTGACCCCGGTATGATCACACGTACAGTATTGACACTAGACATGATCACATATACAGTATTGACCCTAGACATGATCACACGTACAGTATTGACCCTAGACATGATCACATATACAGTATTGACCCTAGACATGATCACATATACAGTATTGACCCTAGACATGATCACATATACAGTATTGACCCTAGACATGATCACATATACAGTATTGACCCTAGACATGATCACATATACAGTATTGACCCTAGACATGATCACATATACAGTATTGACCCTAGACATGATCACACGTACAGTATTGACACTAGACATGATCACATATACAGCACTGACCCCGGTATGATCACACGTACAGTATTGACACTAGACATGGTCACATATACAGCACTGACCCCGGTATGATCACACGTACAGTATTGACACTAGACATGATCACATATACAGTATTGACCCTAGACATGATCACACGTACAGTATTGACACTAGACATGATCACACGTACAGTATTGACCCTAGACATGATCACATATACAGTATTGACCCTAGACATGATCACATATACAGTATTGACCCTAGACATGATCACATATACAGTATTGACCCTAGACATGATCACATATACAGTATTGACCCTAGACATGATCACATATACAGTATTGACCCTAGACATGATCACATATACAGTATTGACCCTAGACATGATCACACGTACAGTATTGACACTAGACATGATCACATATACAGCACTGACCCCGGTATGATCACACGTACAGTATTGACACTAGACATGGTCACATATACAGCACTGACCCCGGTATGATCACACGTACAGTATTGACCCTAGACATGGTCACATATACAGCACTGACCCCGGTATGATCACACGTACAATATTGACACTAGACATGATCACATATACAGTATTGACCCTAGACATGATCGCATATACAGTATTGGCCTTATGATCTCATATACAGTATTGACACCGGTATAATCACATATACAGTATTGACCCTAGACATGATCACATATATACAGTATTGGCCTTATGATCACATATACAGTATTGACACCGGTATGATCACATATACAGTATTGACACCGGTATGATCACATATACAGTATTGACCCCCGATATGATCACATGTCCGGTGTTGACCCTCGATATGATCACATGAACTGTATGGTCCTTGTTGACAGCAATGGAATGACCCGCGAGTGTCCTGGGACCCGGCGACAGCAGCGGGGATAGAGCGGTTGGTTATCAACACCAAATACATCTGGAAGCCACAACTAGTCATTGAAAATGAGTATGTATTTGCCACACCAATAACGTGCTGAAATGTGATGCATAATTAGTGAGTGAGTTACGTAAATTACCTTATTACCCACGAGGTCAACGTATGGGTAGTTGCATACTACGAGTGTCGTATCGCGTTGACCTGTGTCGTAACGAATTGACCTGAGATTCTAACGATTTGATGGGATAACCGATGACCTCTCAATTAGGTCACAATCTGACGTAACTATTTTTTCATTCATAACAAACACGTGAATTCATTCATTCTACAACTTAAATGCATTGTGGGAATGTAAACATTGCGAACGTTGCCGTGTCTCTGTTTAATTGTGAGTCGAACTGAGACAGTATATCCGTCGAAAAACATAAATGCAATGTTTCCACCAGTGATGTTAGCCTAATGAAGCAACTGGAAACCAAGAAACGAGGTGCTACGGAGTAGTTTACTGTACGAGGCTGTACGAGGCGATGACAACTGACATGCATCGTGACGTCGGTTAAAAAATCAGTGACGTCATTACAGTGTGACGTCATGCAAATATTGTACTACAGTACAAACTCTTCCGCAACCTCTTTATGAAACCGGTTTCGGTTTGAAACCAAAAACATAACAAAAATACGCTATTTTGTCAATTTAATGCATGTAAGACGTGGGTAATAAATAAAATACCACACTCGGTCTCATTAAATACGAATTATACGAAACTCGTGACCTTCCTATGTTATCTGACCTCGCTTTCGCTCGGTCAGATACTATAGGAAGGACACTCGTTTCGTATAATTCGTATGTAATGAGACCTCGTGTAGTATTCTCTATTTCCCTGGACCTTAGACCAGAATGTCCCAATGAGAATGACAAGCTTGACTGAGGGACAGTCTGTTGATGTTCTGGGCATGAATGGAATATGTCTCTGTCCTTAGGACTAACGGCGCATGCCCCGTTAAAATGATTAAATTTGGCGGCTTCTTGTGTTTCATACAGTTCAACACTGACTAATATTGGATTGTATGTCTTGAAACTGTGACTGAAAAATTCCCCCTCCTCTCCACTCCCTTTCCCTACCCCGTTTATTACACAAGGCAGTGGTGCCACTTTAAACATCACTTCCCGCCATTTCTTATTTTAGGGAAACTTGCAATATCCTGTGAATATAATTGAAAAAAAATCTGAAGTTTCTGAAGAGAGAATGATCTCGAAATTTAAATACAATTAAATAACAAGAAATTCAACATAAAAAATAATGCTACGAAGGTGGTATCGGACTTTCGTACTCTCTTCAGACCCCTTTACGCCTTTTTACATCCCTGTGCACCCTTTCCGCGCACTGCTAAACCAGGAAAACAGGTACTCGAGTGTGGTTAGCTTCGTTTTGAACATGCATAAAACCTCCGTCACTGACGCCAATCCCTTCCTTCCCCAGCATAGAATCTGTGGGTGTCCTAGGAAGCGACGGTACGCCTCCCCGAGTGTTTTTCAACGGCGATGTTTTGTGGACTCCTCCCATGTCAACAACCTCTAGCTGCTCTGCAGACATAACGTACTACCCCTATGACAAACAGACATGCTCCCTGACGCTGGTTGGTTGGAGTTATACCACTGATGAAGTGGACCTCCTCACTGACCACAACCAACCAATCGACATGCAGTATTTCACTTCCAACGGGGAGTGGCAAATGTTAAGCACTGGATATCACTACGTTAACCTGACCCAAGGTCCGATGACCTTCAGGAAGTTGGTGTTCAATGTAACACTCCGTCGAAAATGGCAATTCTATGGCCTGAATATCATGCTTCCACTGGTCCTAAACTCCATCTTGATGATGGTGGTATTTGCCTTGCCGATAGAGTCTGGGGAGAAGATGGGCTACTGTCTGACTGTCCTACTGTCCTACATCGTCCTGCTCACAATGGTATCTGCCAACCTGCCGCCCATATCCAGCCAGACGTCCATCATACGTAAGTGAATTAAGGAAGTAGTTGTGCATGTCGTGGTTGACGTTCCACATATTTCGTCATCAGTAGTTACACCACAGTGAGAGGTAATTGTTTACGCCACAGTGAGTGGTAATTGTTTTACGCCACAGTGAGTGGTAATTGTTTTACGCCACTTTTAAGCAATATTCCAGCAAATGCACGGCGACGGACACCAGAATTGACTTCACGCAGTTTATCATCCAAAACTGTGTTCCTCAGGAGGTATTGCTTGTGTGAGATCAAACGATGTCTCCTAGGAGATATCATTTGACACTAAATTTTGTACAATGCCCTGACAATTCTATGACTTCATGAACTTGATGACGTCACAATGCTATGAGTGAGTTTAGTTTTACGCCGAACTCAGCAATATTCCAGGGCCTAGATTTTCGAAGCTCTCTTAGCGCTAAGATAGCCGTAAGTGCCATACATTAGCATTAATTTACGACTATCTTAGCGCTAAGAGAGCTTCGAAAATCTTGGCCCATCTGTATAGCGGCACAATGCTATGACATCGCTGTACTGCAAGTCTAATATGGCAGTACCTTGTTCAGAGATGTACATGTTTCATTGAAAACTAAAGAAGAGTGGTTTTTGATGATAAATATAATCTCACCCTCGTGTCTCCTGATATCAAGCACATGTATATCAACACTCGTTGATAAAAGTAAAAATATCCTGGGCAAGTCTCAGATATTTGTAACTTTACCAACTCGTGGTGATATATTTGATATCAAAAGACACTCGGGTGAGATTCTCTATGTATCAATGGGGGAATCGAACCCTTGTCCTCGGCGTGATGCGAGAACGTTTTCCCCACAGACTACTCGAACGGCCATTCTTCAAGTGTGGTTAGTAGTTGTACAGGGGATTTAGGAAGATCCGGGTTAGAATGCTTGACTTACGGGATCGGTTGGTCAGTCTCGCTGACTTGGTTGACATGTGTCATGGCATGACAATTGCGTAGATCGATGTCCATGATGTCAATCACTGGATTGTCTGGTCAATACTGCTGGGTGGGGCGTTAAGCAACATACTAACCAATCGTTAATTATTTTCATCCTACTATAGCTAGAAACTGATTTCGACGACAGTGTTAAGTTCTATTTTGTAAGAGTATATACTGAAGGTATACATATATACATTAGTAGATATAGGTATTCACTGTTACCTGTCTGTCCATTACAGAGGTCTACCTGTCCGTGGTCATGTGTGTCGGCACTGCGGGGACAATCAGCACCATCGTTGTCCTCCGTCTGTACCACAGGGATGAGGCCAAGCCAGTTCCGACGTGGCTGCAGAAGTTGACTGAATCCTTCCTATCTCCCATGGCGTGTCTCACCTGCGGTTCAAACAGAGTAGTCACGCCAGAAGGAATGAAGAGGAAAGGACCTAACCACGGTGACTTTAGTGCAAAAGAGATAGCACACATACTGGACAAGTTTCTGTTCCGTATTTTTGGAACTTTCATGTCTGTAATGACGATTGGGTTTGTCTTCGCCCTCATGACTCATTATCTGAGATGATGATATGTCGATCTCTTCACAGTAACACTTCGTGTGGATTCGAACTGCAATGTACCGATATGACAATAGTGAGCCACGCTGCATGCTGTACTGAGCCTGTAACAGTGGACACGCTGTTGTTGTCACAGCCGTCCACCCTCCACATACAGATCTCATTATCGTCACTCAACTTTGAGCACTACTCAGATGTCCACCTCGGTTTCACTTATTTGCATTTTTATGTTTATTACGACTGCATTCTTGTTTGTTCACCTAAATCAACTCAGTGTATGACCTTGCCTCTAGAAAACATGGAATAAATAAAATATCCGGGAGCAACAGAAACGTGTCCATTTTGTTTTTTGTCTGCTTCGCCTGCAACAGTTTCTGCGGTATTCAACCACTTGCGTATCTACGTAAAGCATGGCAAACATTGGATTTTCATCAATAATTTATATATATGGTTTAAAAATTCAGTCTTCACGGTGAATTGCGCCCATGATAATCAAAGATAGATGTGAAGAAAATTAGTTTTTCATTATCCGGGGATAGCGTTTCTGACTTTACTGGAAAGTGTTCAGTGGCTCCCCACCAGGTATCGTCCAGGACACGTGATATACATGCCATACCGTAGATACGACACTGGCCACTTGTCTTCACTTTAAATGCAATTCATTTGAATCTGAAGAACGTATCTTTTCACGAAATTGCACGAAATCATTCGTCACCACTCGTCCCTTTCCGTAACCGCTATTCGGCTTGTCCCGGAATAACACGAGTTGTGCATGAATGGGCACGAAATAACAAAATATATGTTCGCAAACCTTTGCTTCACGGAGATTAGTAAAAGTTGGACCAAAAACAGACATTGAGGACTGGTTCCATGTTACTTTGATGCTGATAAACTAGTTTGAAGGAGGATAGTAACTGAAAATATTTAACTGAGTTCGGGGAGGTTATAAAGAATTACCAAGTTTTTTCAAAGGAACATGAACCACATTAAGTCATGTATTCATTTTCATTCCTCGAAGCTGTCAGTCGGTTTTGCTTAACGACGTTTAACTGCAGCGTCATATCTACGACGTGACACTTCACTAACGAATGTGACTCCAATGCAACAAGACAGATAAAGTGAGTGAGTGTGATTCTACGCCGCTTTTAGCAATATTCCAGGCAACACCGGAAATAACACGGCGGGGTCTTCGGCGTGAACACGCTTTAACCACTAGGCTAAATGGGCTTCACAGGTGAGTAGGAAGCATGTAGATGTAGATGTAATACACGTGAGGAATCGAACCAGGGTCTTCGGCGTGACGAGCGAACGCTTTAACCACTAGGCTACCCTACCGCCCCGGACACATAAAGGGTAATGTATGGATGTCAACCTCTGTATTATGAGGAAAACGGCGTTCAAAGTATAGTTTTATCAGGTGAGTGGAAGCTAGGAAGCAGCGACCTATATATATATATGTAGATGTAGATGTAATAGACCAAGTGAGTGAGTTTAGTTTTACGCCGCACTTAGTAATATATATTCCAGCTATATGGTGGCGGTCTGTAAATAATCGAGTTTGAACCAGACAATACAGTGATCAACAGCATGAGCATCGATGTACGCAATTGGGAACCAATTGAAATGAAAGATCTGACATGTTTTTGAACATACGAACAAACGAGCTTGTCAGCTGTAAAACGCTACTAAACTCTTGTTAAACATACAGAATATGTGTTGTGGCAATGTCTCATAACAAAGATACCAGATTATGAAAGTTCAGGTATTGTGGTAATACACTAGAACCTTATTAATACAAACTCCTGACATTGCACAATGTGGGGTGTCAGCAATTTGGTACACATGTACTAGGGGGGTCAGCATTTTATTACATAAAAGTATGTTTAAAATTATGTTTAGGATTTATGGGATGGGGAGGGGGGATATTGATTTTGTACATGACATGCTTCGTGGCATCCTCGCTGATCTCCAGGGTATACGTTACGATCACTCTCCACTATAGTGAGATTATCGAGGATGGCTGAGGTGTGTGTGTGTGTGTGTGTGTGTGTGTCACTGATGTTGTACATAAATTTTAGGGGGGTCATTCACATTGTACATGCTTCCCCATAAAAATCATCACACACACGCCATTAATTATGAATGGTCCCTTATATTTGTGTGTAAAAGGGAGGCTACTCCCTCTGGTCTCACTTCACATCTCACGTCACCAGAGGAGAGAAACACTGTGTGTGATCATACCCACATTAGCCCTAGTAGCCTTAAAATACAACAACATAGCTACATAAGACAAAGATACATTTATTCTTTTTGTCATAAATGTACATAAAATAACATTTGAAAATCTCCACATGAATAAGTGCTTCATTTGAAGATAATACACATTATTTTAAACCAAAAAATAATTAAAACAATCAACAACTATTTGCATGGCACATCATCTAGGTCACAACATGGAAAATTCAAAATGGTGAAATAATGAAATACCATGAACAAAAACGTTAAAAACAATAAATCCAGCCCCTAACAACGATTCAGTGGATTCTTTCCAATAACACCACTTTTGTGGTCCCAGAAAAATGTCTGTAACAAAAAAAAATCCAATGAGTTCCCTGATCCAAATTATATTTCACAATTATTAGTTTCCACATTAATCCACTCACGTCCAAAACTACTTGTCAACAAACAACAGATAGACCTGGACATATTTCAGTTGTTATTTTAGAACAGACACAAGCAAAATGGAATGCTCACAAGGGTTACCAAAGGTTAACTCTTGCTAGAACTTGCTAGACATTCAGACTGACAGAAAGTGACAGATTCTTCCAACAGTGTGTCCAATCAGATACCACTGTATGTGCACTTTGTCCTGAGGGAGCTCAATAAGCTGAATATTTCATGGATAAAGGTGAAAGTCAAGTTGAAAGGTTGAGTGGCCGAATCATGTTATGTGTTTTCCTAGAAGAGAATGTAGCAGCCATAAAATGTCCGAGTCTCGAGTGAGTGAGTGAGCGAGTTGGGTTAAATGCCTCTTTTAGCAATATTCCAGCAATATCACGGTGGGGGACACCAGAAATGGCTTCACACATTGTACCCATGTGGGGAATCGAACCCGGGTTTTCTGCGTGACGAGCGAATGCTTTAACCACTAGGCTACCTCACCGCCCCTCCTAGTCTCGTGCTGGGATTCGAACCACGGACCTTCTGTTCTGTAGTCTGACCCATTGTCCACATGACCAAAGAGGTTAACCCCGTCAGCAAGCTTTCCCTAATCTTAGCAGATCAGGTATTCAAACCGCCACTTCAGCCTGATGAGCCAATGCTTTGAACAGTGACTGACTTGTATTTTAAAATGGAAACAGTATTTCAGTTATCACAGCCTGTGAATGCAAATAAAAGCCCAAAGTGGCTGCAAATATTATCACTTTAGAGAAAGCGATATGAATGAGTATGGAGCTGACAAAACAGACTCAAGATTGGTACAAAGCTGGATTGAAACCTGGATCCTGGCACATATAGGGGAAGCAACTTCAACTGAAATATCCATCATTTGCCACTTCACCACCTCCTCCACGGTCCCCATGCTGTACAAAAGCAGGATTAATAGTAGCTAAAGGATCTCATCTATAAAGACACCTCCTTGATAACGTTACACCGAAACAAACAGAAGAAACACTTCCTTCATGTGACTTACATAAACAGTTACACCCACAAACATACACCCACGGACGCACAAGCACCAACTCACGCACATATTTCATGAAATGACTTTAGTTATCACAGAATGCCCTTTTCTTATTTGGGCTAGTATTTTGTGATGAAAATTGAGTGACTAACAATAGTGATTATTGCCTGCTGAGAAGCGACCTTCTGACATTCCCATG
Organism: Haliotis rubra; assembly: GCF_003918875.1. Classification (NCBI taxonomy): domain Eukaryota; kingdom Metazoa; phylum Mollusca; class Gastropoda; order Lepetellida; family Haliotidae; genus Haliotis; species Haliotis rubra. Next base: position 849,831 of record NW_025767141.1, read on the forward strand.
TACAGGTAATATAATCTACAGATGTAACAGAAGTTCACTGATAGTGAATTTCCACCGCCATGTTATTGTGAACATCAGTGAGTAAAATAACAACTCAGTTGATCGACAGATTACTACAATATAAAGAACTTTCTGCAGCTGTAGTCACCTCACTGCTGACCAACCATGGTATTTTTGCTTGATAAATTATATAAACAGAGTGACAGAGTAGCTCACCATAATTTTATGCACATGAATGATGGGTGGTTACATAAAACAGTCTTAGTTGGCATTACAGTGAGTGAGTGAGTATGGTTTTATACCGCTTTTAGCAATATTCCAGCAATATCACTGCAGGGGACATCAGAAATGGGCTTCACACATCGTACCCATGTGGGCAACCAAACTCGGGTCTTTGGCATGACGAGCAAACGCTTTAACCACTAGGCTACCCCAGTTGGCATCACAGCCCCAGGAGCAAACTGAAGGGGACCGATGATGAGATTGTGACATGAGATGGTACTGCACATCCACAAAGTCGTACACAGAAATTGTTGATTAATACACCAAAAGGACTTTTTAAATATGGCTCTCCCTCGGTGTTTACTTCGAGGAAAGCTTTGTTCTGTTATCAAAGGTTCATATTAGGCAAACAAACAAACCATTTGATCAATTATTCAAGAAATCAATACCCTGGTCTACCGAACCAGTCAAAACAAGTAAAAGATGAGCCAGTTATGATGAGCTACGTCTCCAAATTAACTGTAAAATATAACATGTGTCCAATCTTATAGGCACCACCAACAACATCATGAGGCCAGTAAGTCAAACATACTCCTCATGTTATGGGTTTTCGGATGCATAAGTACATGCAGGTCTATTTATCAACTGAATTTTTGTTAAACCATATTACTGACTCATTAAAGACAAGTTTATCTTAAACACCAACCATCATTTCAGTATTTGCAATACAAGTGTGATGCAACACCCCTTGTTATAGTGACTACCGTCCAGAAATGTATGACAACCGAAAACATACATATATTTGCACATACCAATGTAAGAAAAATTCATGATGCACAAGTACGAGCACTGAAAGTTAGTTTGCATTAATGGCACCATCAGTTTTTACATCAAAGATGATGAATATGTATTAGTGGTGTTCCGATTACTTGAAATAATCGAAGATTGGTCGCAGTGACCAAAGGACCAAGCAATCAATCACAATTTCTCATAATCGAACATAAACGATTTTGGAACTACTGTTTTAGTCTTTGAAAAACTTGACAATGGAACATATCTTAGAAGTTGTCAGGGCCTGAAAATGTGTTTAATTCTTAGAAAACTCACTTCACTAACTGAAAAGCCATGACTGAATGTTTCTTTAAGACTCAAGGAAGTTTATGTTCATGATATATTAGTCATCACTTTAAAGTAGCAAGTTGCAATCATGTTATACATATCTGCAATAACAACCTCGATAGGACAATCTGAAAAATGACGCTAACCAATTTTTTTCGATGATTGTTCGTTGGTAATGAAGCAATCATCAATTGTGAGATTTCAATCAATTCCAAACACTAATATTTATGGAGCTAAAATAAGACATACATTGCACCACAAAAACAATTTCACATGAAGTTTTGTTCAGGTGAGCTAAAAGGGGACACAAAGTAATGCATATGTGTTGTTCAATGCATTGGAAAATAGTTCAAACTTGAGGGGTCCTGGGTCAATCATATATTTATATAAGTACTTTGATCAAAAGACAACAGTATCAAGAACTTTTATATTTAGGATTATGACAAGCGCAAACTGCAATTTATACTTTATTTTTCAACACAAAAAAATAGAACTTGCCTCTTCTATTGTGAATGAATATTCATGAGAATGCATCCATCTGATTTATTGCTTAAGGATGCAGAGTACAACTGCATTTGAATTGTGGGTTAACAGACTGACCAATGAGCTGCATGTATGGTGGTCATGTGGTGCTTGGACACTGCTAGAGTTGTGTCAGGCAGTGTCATACTGTACACACTGCAACACCAACAGAAAGGCCACCCAAGTGCATCTTGTACAATATACATAGGGAAACAAAACATGGTAACATCTACAGGATAATAATCCCACATATATATTGCATCTGACTATGAACTAAAAGTCAATATAGTTGACATGAACTTATCCAATCAAATCTGTTCAATGAATCTGAATAGAGTATTCATGTACACCTCCCAATATATTATATACACATCCATCTTGAAATAATAAAGTACTTTAGAATTCTGTAAAATGTATAAAGGTTTTGCAAAAACTTCGAAAACATGTTCTCAAATCAAATAATGTTCTATCTTCAACAGAAATCAACACTTCCCATATCTCAGGGGTCTCCAGTGGATGATGGATGATGATGATGATGATAAGTACAACAAAGCACTATAAACATGATAACAAGCAACAGACCCTGAATGATAAGCACATGGCCCCATGCCCCCTACTTCTGTGACACCCCCTGAAGTTAGGTGAGTGAGTTTAGTTTTACGCCGCTTTTAGCAATATTCCAGCAATATCATGGCGGGGGACACCAGAAATGGGCTTCACACATTGTGCCCATGTCGGGAATCGAACTCGGGTCTTCGGTGAGGCTAACGAACACTTTAACCACTAGGCTACCCCACCGCCCTGAAGTTAGGTTGAAGGTTATAGTTTGTTCTGAATACCACTCCAGGCTGATTCCAGATGAATCCACTACATCAATCTTGTCAGCATAGTCAGAAATTATTCTTTGAAATTAAACTATACTTATTTACATTCAGCTGAACATGAACCCTGTATTTGTTCCACATAGTTTTCAGTAAAATAAAAAAAATTGAAAATCATATTTTCTGCCAATTTGTATTGTCCCAGGTTATGGTGACCAGGGTGGTTAATTTCATCTGAGACGTACAGCAAAGGGCAAGACACATCAGAGGTGAGAAGTTGATTTTCACCAAATATGCATAAGACAGCTCACACTATAGTCGCCTCTTGCTGGGCAGGTAGTATATTGTGTACACATTTATAGATGGATCATTCCATGAAAGCCATATAGTCTCACATGATAAGCCATGTTCTCTGTCTGTTTTCAAGAATATATTTGACTTAATTATACCTGGGCAGGTCTTTAGTAGGGCTGCAACGATTCGAATCTGACACCTTAGTTTCGATTTTCGATAACCATTATCACTATTTCAATTCGATATTTGAATACCTATTTAAATTATTTCCACGCAGCCAGAACGTAATTTTGACTCCAACTCAAGCAGATTTAAGTGCTGGAATAAGGCGAAGCATGATTGGTTGACTACTGGCTAATCATCCGATGAGAATTGTTGTTAGTAGACATTGCCAAGTTGACAATGGATTTCAAGCTAAAAATGTCGACTCAGAGAGTTAAATGAAATCTGCTGTTTTTAATTGTATCAAGAATTGAATCGAAAATGATCGAATTGAAGGTCCAATATCGAAAATCGAATCGAATCGAGGTCTCAGTGAATGTGGTGATGACTGAAGAAATATTCCTGCCTACTCTATAACAGTCACGAACACAGGATACTATCATCAATATGAATTATCATCCCAGTTTGGATTTCATCTTGATTTTTTTCATCCAATTTAGATTTATGGCTTAAAAACAGTGAACATAATATTTTGTTGTCAAAGAATTCCTAAATGAATCAATATTCCCATTAAGTTTTTAAACTTTCAGATGTTTTAAAACTAGTTTTATTTAAATTAATAAGAAATGTAAGAGTAAAACTGTTGGGTAAGGGAAGGCATATCTAAAAATTCAACATTAAAACAAATAAATTAATAAGCACATAATCTAATAGTTATTAGTGCACAAACTAATTACACTATCATAACAAACAAGGTGATCATGATAAAATATAATAGAACAAAATTTCTTAGTTGAATACACAGTAATCAAACTTAATGAATTCCATAACATGATGAAAATATTCCATAAGCAAAGTTCGAATGGTTACCACACATGGCACATGTCCCAAGCACTACTGGAGAAAGCATCATACATTTGTTGGAACAGAAACAATAATTTACTGAAGTGAAGTTCTGCATGTCCCAACAGTTTCTGAATGTCAGACATGTGAGCAGGTTTGCAAGATGTGTATCCAACACGAAGCTTCAGGACAATCGTTTACACATGTGTTAATTTATCCCTGAATTTGTTGCCCTGCCTGGAACCCAGCAGCTTCTGTAGCAACCCAACAGATGCTCATCTCTCCTTTATCCTGCACTGTACCATGAATTCATGGAACAATATTACTGATTAGGGTTTAAGTCGCTGAGACAACAATCATGTATCTTTGGATGCTACTGCGCTAAGCATGTTCAGGTTACTAAGATCTTCCTCTTCTTCCTGATCATTGTCCTCAGGGTTACTATACGGAGATGCAGACCGACCATCAACTCCTGCCCCTCCGGACGGACCACTCTCAGATCCTTGTCTACTGACAGATGGCTGGAACAGTTCTTGGTCGCCCACATCTCTACTTGTTGATGGCTGATTCACATGAGCAAATCCATCTTGTGATGATTCAGCAGCTAGTCTCTGATCTGGAGCCGGTGACACAACATCAATAATGATGTTACTGTTATCAGATGACACTGACGGAGATGGTGAAGCTTGCCTCACAACAGTCTTCATTGCCACATTCTCATTTTCAGCAATGGTCTGAGAGCTTGTGATGAGGTTGCTTGACTGCAGATCAGAGATACGAACATTCGAGAGCTCGGTGTAAGTTGCCCCATCAGACTCCGACACCCGATATGGAGGGGGTAGATGAGGATGGTTAAAGGTGCTGGATGGGTTTACTCTTAGATCTTCAACATCTTCAACATAGTTCATCTGTACATAACTATACTGAGAGGACGTGCTGGGTTGAGAGTCTAGAGCTATCTGAGATTGCATGCTCATATCACAAGGTTTCTCCTGGACAGTTGAGGAGGAGAGGGGATTCGGGAAGGGGCCAGGTCCACGATACAAATTATCTATTGGATACATTGGAGGTGGATGTTTGGGAACATATCCATTCTGGAACAAAAACCCTGATGGTCTAAACACTGGAACAGGGTTTATCACTTGCCGAGGTACATTCTCTAGGTTGTCAGCACTTGGAATAGTGTGGGGAGTGGGCTTGAGGAAGGCTGCTCCCTGTGTGGCCAACGCTCCATTGGCATAGTTATGGTCTTTAGGGTGAGAACCAGCAAACTGAGAGGGACTGCGAGTCCGGCAGCTGCGACCACTGTCCGAGCTCCTGGGCTGTCCATCTTCAGATATGCCCCCGCTTTGGGCCAGGGAGAAATCTATTGCCTTGTCCTGACTATCAATCACGGATGTTCCTGATGAAAGACTCCTCTTCTTGGGATTTCGGGGTGAGGTCCTCCCAACTGGTGACTCTCTGCCTTGTACACCTGACCCAGAGGCTGAGCTACAAGAGGGGACAGCACTGGCGGAGGTGCATGTGGTGGCACTGGTCTGACTGGACCCAGCACCCCAAGACAGAGTGTTTCTGTCCATCGACTCTGGACAACCATCAGCTCCTGTTGGCAAGTTGTCCTCAGCAAGGAGATCATCCTCATCATCCACTGAAACACAGTGAAGAACCTTTATTGGCTACTGTTTAGGGCTGGGACGGGTCCAAATGTTCTACCTGGGTACCCCATCCCCTATGACCCTACCCGGATACCTGTTATGTTAATTCCTGACATCAAATTTGTAAGAAATGGCAAATATATTCTTCAGCTCGGAGGCTAAAATTTCAAGTTTTTCAATATCTTAATCATGTATCATATTCAAAACAGGTGACTGTAATAATGTCTAAATCTTCAAAGACAATACAACCTTTTAAATATGAAAGAATAACACATTACACTGTTTAATCTATTGGTCACATGATCATAATGGGTCCGGGTACTGAGACGGGTACCCGGGTCCAACTCATTACCCACCCGTCCCATCGCTACTATTGTTAATCATGTACAACCCCGTCATCTGGAACAGTTAGTCTGGAGCCATTGCCTAATATTTGCTGTTAACACAACAAACCAAACAAACAATATTATAGTTATTCCAGAAATTTCATAACATTGCCATAATTTGAAGCAAATTCTGCAAATATGACTAAATGAAATATGTTCCCAATATAATGGGATTTTGTCATTAGTTTTCACTGAAAAACTAGATATCAACATCGCTGCAGGCACTGTCACATATACAACAATCTAGTAATCAGATAATATCAACAGATACATACACCCACCAATCTGCTCCTCCTGCATATCAAAGTTAGCTGCATTGAGAATGTTATTGAGTGCATACTGCCGGAACCTTCGGACATGGCAATTTCTCATCACTACAGGTGATGTTCCACGTAGGATTGACTCTGCTGCCTGCAACAGACATACAATACAGCAACATTACATGGCAACCAGTGGTGGAAAGCAAGAGAAATAATGCATGCCTTTTGGGGCACAATGACAGACAACACGATAGGTTGCACACATCGACAGGTTTCACACAAGGACATATAACATGACAGGTTTCACACAAGGACACATGACAGGATAGGTTTCACACAAGGACACATGACATGATAGGTTTCACACAAGGACACATGACATGACAGGTTTCACACAAGGACACATAACACGATATGTTTCACACAAGGACACATGACACAATAGGTTTCACACAAGGACACATGACACGACAGGTTTCACACAAGGACACATAACATGGACAGGTTTCACACAAGGACACATGACACGACAGGTTTCACACAAGGACACATAACATGACAGGTTTCACACAAGGACACATGGCATGACAGGTTTCACACAAGGACACATAACATGACTGGTTTCACACAAGGACACATGACATGATAGGTTTTACACAAGGACACATGGCACAACAGGTTTCACACAAGGAGACATAACTCGATATGTTTCACACAAGTGCACATGACACAATAGGTATCACATGGCATGACAGGTTTCACACAAGGACACATAACATGACTGGTTTCACACAAGGACACATGACATGATAGGTTTTACACAAGGACACATGACACAACAGGTTTCACACAAGGACACATAACACGATAGGTTTCACACAAGGACACATAACATGACAGGTTTCACACAAGGACACATGACATGATAGGTTTCACACAAGGACACATGACACAATAGGTTTCACACAAGGGCACACGACACGATAGGTTTCACACAAGGACACAAGACAATAGGTTTCACACAAGGACAGGTTTCACACAATATGACAGGTTCCACACACAACATGATAGGTTTCACACATTGACACACGACATTTGACAGTTTTCACACAAGGACACACAACATGATAGGTTTCACACATCGACACACGACATTTGACAGTTTTCACACAAGGACACACAACATGATAGGTTTCACACATCGACACATGACATTTGACAGTTTTCACACAAGGACACACAACATGATAGGTCACACACATTAAAATGTGACACATTTGACAGTGTTCACACAAGGCACACACAACATAGGTCACATAGTGACACATGATAAGATACATCACACAGTGCAACAGGACAAGATAGGTTTAGTGACACAGGAGAAGATACATCACACAGTGCAACAGGACAAGATAGGTCACATAGTGACACATGATAAGATACATCAGATACATCACACAGTGCAACAGGACAAGATAGGTCACATAGTGACACAGGAGAAGATACATCACACAGTGCAACAGGACAAGATAGGTCACATAGTGACACATGATAAGATACATCACACAGTGCAACAGGACAAGATAGGTCACACTGTGACACAGGAGAAGATAGGTCACACAGTGCAACAGGACAAGATAGGTCACATAGTGACACATGATAAGATACATCACACAGTGCAACAGGACAAGATAGGTCACATAGTGACACAGGAGAAGATACATCACACAGTGCAACAGGACAAGATAGGTCACATAGTGACACAGGAGAAGATACATCACACAGTGCAACAGGACAAGATAGGTCACATAGTGACACATGATAAGATACATCACACAGTGCAACAGGACAAGATAGGTCACATAGTGACACATGATAAGATACATCACACAGTGCAACAGGACAAGATAGGTCACATAGTGACACAGGAGAAGATACATCACACAGTGCAACAGGACAAGATAGGTCACACTGTGACACATGATAAGATACATCACACAGTGCAACAGGACAAGATAGGTCACATAGTGACACATGATAAGATACATCACACAGTGCAACAGGACAAGATAGGTCACATAGTGACACAGGAGAAGATAGGTCACACATGATGACAGTCTGGTCCCAACTTCACAAAGGGATTGTGACTCTATGATTGTCATAACACTCATAGTTTAATGTAGAGTTACAACAGCCTTAGCACCCTGGGCTGTGTGAAATGGGGCCCTAATCATCAATTTGCTTGAAAACACATACAGTACTCAGGACACTTTCTGTACCACCCAATGGGGTGTTGATACCAAGTTCAGTTGTACATTTGGAAAGTACATTTGGTTGATGAAGGACTTTTGATGTGAAATAGTGAAATGAGTGATAACATCTGCAAATACTGACCATCAAAACATGGACTCCACTACTGGGTGGGTCTGTTTGCTCCAACACATGACATTCCTCCAGCTTCCATCTAGTCAGGTTCTGTCCAGTGTGGGAACTACGATACTTCATGTACTTCCTGGAGAAAACATAGGGTTCATCAGGTCAAAAACCTTACAGCATATATACCAAAGTTAAAAACACTGTCTACATAAATAGGTCCAAACTTCCTAAAACAATATATAGCACTATTGGCATTATTGGATCAAAATGTCTCATGTAGAAGGAAAATCTTTGACTGTTGAGATCCATAGGGGTGTGTCTCGCTTAAAAACAGCTTTAGAAAGACATACGTGTATAGAATGTGAGTATCATTGCCGATGATTTTGGAGGAAATGCCTGCTTACTGTCAAGGAAATTATATGTAGATGTTGCAATAAGTTTTTTAGATAGACCCGTGGAATGCTGCTGCCGATCACATCTAGCCCTACATAGGTGCTGTCAACATGGCTGGAATTAATAAACGAATTTAAAAGGTGAACTTTTGCTATAACTTTTGATATAATGATCTGATTGTGACCATTTATAGTTCATTTTGTAGGGAAATCATCTAGCTTTCGATCAGTAGGCCTCGATGGGACCTTACAATTATTTTACGTGGTGATTGAGGAGGGGGTGGTTTCGTCGTTACATCCCTTTCCTTTTATATAGTAATAGGGTTGCATCTATAATAATACACCTATATGTCTTTCTAAAGCTGTTTCTAAGCGAGACTAGCCCTTATGTTGGGATCAACTGGTCAAAAAACATCATACCATGTACAATGATGTGTGAGAAATATAATACACCATTGGGGTTAACAGGTCAGAATGTCCTACCAATTAAGTACCATGTGGAATGATTGAGTGAAAATATCCTTTCAGAGAAGCATTGCCCAAAGTGTACTAGGGGAGACAATAATAGAGTTAACTCCCTTTACCATTCTTATTTGGAATGATCCGGATGAATTTCCCCTTCCCTCAATCAGGCAGAAAGTTAAAATATATTACTGGGTGACTTCAGTGATCTTTGAATATACCTGTTTTCTACTTTTATGAAAACAGTATCAACCCATGTTTTATGGAAATCCCACCTCCAGTGGTCTGCTATTTCAATGGCGACATCTGGATGCTTGGTTGGTGCTGTGTTGACCACCCGGATTGTTCCATCTTGGACGTTGGCGGCCAAAAGCACCCAGTGATCGTCAGATGCTTGGTATGGCATCAGGATCCATGTGTATTCTGTCAGTACTTCCTGTAACCATAGCAACCATACATTTCATCTACCTTTCTATTTTCATTCAATAATATTTCTGCATATTAGGTTTAATTCATTTCTATTGTATTTATGATATTCATTATCATGATTAATAACTTTGACGCTGTGTGTATCATTATCATGATTTATAAAAAGTATGAACAATCAGTCAATGTGAGTGAGTGAGTATGGTTTTACACTGCTTTTAGCAATATTCCAGCAATATCATGGTGGGGGACACCAGAAATGGGCTTCAGATATTTTACCCATGTGGGGAATCGAACCCGGGTCTTCATCGTGACGAGCGGATGATTTAACCACTAGGCTACCCCACCGTCCCCATAACAATGTACTGTTCAACACTCAGTAAGATACTGACACTTTACAAAAAAAGTATGTTTATGAAGTGCCTTTGTTGCTTATTTGTAATCAGTGATAGACTCGCTCAGAATCACAGCAGACATGGTAGTAGGGGTGACTATTGATAGCGATGGTCTATTGTCACCAACTATTGCAATAGTTTTTTCTCCTTGGATCGTCTCATTTGAACTTATTGAAGTCAATTCCCAAATGAATGTATAGTTTATATGAAATAAAAAAATGTTGAAGTAGTTTCAGTCACTTTTACTAACTGATAAGAAACTTGAAACTCGGATCAAGTAAACAGTAAACAAACTCAATGAAGCTGCAAGTCTGCAGGTGCGGATGACTCCAAATCAACGTGAATGAATCTGGTACTTCCCATATTTTGTGCTGCGTATTTATCAACGGAAGTCAATTACTAAACTATCAAAAGTCACACATACTATCGATGCATAGTTTTTCGGGTTTTTTCTATCTACCATTCATTAATTGCTATCGGAGACTCAACAATTGCAATCCATCTATAGTTTGATGCATTGTTACAGCCCTACATGGTAGATCACCATAGCCTATGGTTACTTCGAGCAGAGGGTATCAGTCTGATTAAGTTTAAGGTTAAACTTGTAATTAACTTCCGTAGACCAGAGCCCCACACCGCAAAGTTGTCTCAGCAATAACATGATCATAACTCCCATACATTAATATAGCCTTAGGACAGCAATATTACCACTTTCTGGAATGACCCTACTGCCGATTTATAAAGTGAGTGAGTTTAGTTTTACGCCGCACTCAGCAATATTCCAGATATATGGCAGCGGTCTGTAAATAATCGAGTCTGCACCAGACAATCCAGTGATCAACAGCATGAGCATCGATCTACGCAATTGGGATACGATGACACATGTCAAACAAGCCTGATCACCCGATCCTATAAGTTGCCTCTTACGACAAGCATGGGTTACTGAAGATTAATTCTAACCCGGATCTTCACGGGTGCGATTCACAAAGTAGTCTGAATGATGGACAATAGTATCTAGCACATACTTAAGAGTGAGTGAGTTAAAATCTAAAGTCACATCAACAGTATTTCAGCCGTATTGTGACTATGAAAGTTGTACATTTAGAAACACAAACTAAAACAATATAATTACCCATCTGCAAATGGCCGTAAAAATCATTAGCATATCGCATTATAAATGTAAAACTAGTATGAAAATCTAAAACAGCTTAACTATGAAATACAATACAATATAAAACACGGGGGTATAGATCGCCAACAACTGAAGGTAGATCATCATACCAGGAACCATGGGGACTTACAGTACTTTGCTACCTGCATGGACCATAGCTGGATTTACATCATCCCTTTAGCTGTTGGCAATTTGGACAATTCTAGCTATGAAGTTAAATGAACATATATTCTATGAAAAAAATGTGGTGAGATTAAAAATTTAAATATACTTTGCAAGACATGGTCTTACATGCCTTCTCGGGGAGACAATAATTTTCAATACTTTAACCCCCTGAACACTTTAGCTCTAAGAGTGTTGCTTGGAAGGTGCCCTGGGTCCAGGCCCCGATTTCTCGAAATAAACTTAAGTCTGAGTTTTGACTTAAGTTGGAGTTTTGACATAAATTTAAGAAAACTCATTTTCTAGAATGAACTAAAATTGATATTAAACTCAAACATAGTAGACAGTTTCAGTTTGGTGAATAGAATACTTTAGTTGTTTGGGATTTTCATATTTTTAAAATGCAGCTCAAATTTCAAATTGTCAAACTCAGTTTGAAATTGAGTTACCTTATCCAGCATGCCTCTGTTGTATTCATCTCTCTGCCACAGTTGCTGCAAGGCCATGGGTAGAACATAGCAGTGGTGCGGGAGAAGAGTATTCCAGTGACTGGCCAACATCTGAGGTACGCCTTTATCACCTGGTAACCATGACAACAACTTACTTAACAAATGCTTAAATAATGAGATACAGATTCCTTTACACATTTGTCATCATCACAGTCACCATGATGAAACATGATGACAAAGGCAGCTTTACTATTGCTAGAAAGTATAGTGGGTCCACACCCCTTACTACGCAATATATTGGATTCAGAAACATCATTCTTCTGGATTCAGAATTTGCAAAGGGTGTTATGAATCTCATTGAAAGGGAAGGGGAGAGCGTTCCAAATTACAGCTTGTATTAAGCTCATGGGGAATTTTGGTTTTCTTCATAATAGTCCTTTGAAATTCCTAGCATGCCACTTGAAACATTATAACTGCTATATCAGGGCTCGATTTAAGAGATGTTAACCTACTTGCACCAGGTGCAACCTGAGATAAAAACCTAGTTGCACCAGCCAAATTCCAGTTGCAACGTAGTGTGCTAAAACGTCAGAGGTTTCGGTGCACATAAACATATTTCCGTGATGTTGTACCCATGAAACCATAGCAACACAGAGACACAGCTGGTTCCTGTTTACTCGAGCTGTCATAGCCAAGAGGTGTCTATAAATAGCAATATTTTGATGCCATAGCTATTCAAAGTTTAGAAGAAATATGAGCTGACATATTTATGCTAATAATGTTAGATTTGTTGTTAATATCAATTCTCGAAACTTTACTTGCACCTGGTGCAAGTCAGACTAATAACTAGGATGCACTTTGTAATACTGGGTTGCACCAGTGCAAGTATCAAAGCATTAAATCGAGCCCTGTATATCTATGTGGTGCATGGCTACAAGTCATTACAAACCTGAGCATCTATGACATCGTTTTTCTCCAGTGTCATGAGCTGTTCACCGGTCAGTGAGGTCCTTGCAACAACACACCGGACAGTTTCGTCCACCTCCACATCTGACCGTGTGTCACATTCCCCCATGTGAGATGGCCACGAGCTCAGTGTGGTCAAAAATACAGGTACAGGCACTTCTGTCCGGTAAGCCCCAACAACACACGCGCTTACCAAGTGATAGTAATTCTTCATATCACTCTCCGACATGGAATTCTTTCCAAGGATATTCATCAACCTTGACCTTGCAGCCACCATGTCCTCTCCCCAAGCCTGACAGATCTGATAAACCAATGTTACACATGGGTTGGTCCGGGCATTGAATGCACTGGGTTTCTGTTTCCAGATGGATGCCATCTGCATGACTTGTGCCACAATCAAAGCAAGCTGACCACTTGAAACAAGTTCTTGGATGAACTCCTCCAGCGAAGGTCTGGAATCTTCAGGATCAGTTCCCACTTCTCTTGTGTCCCTGTCCGGCTCCCACAATGCAGGCTCTCCCAGCATGTTCTCCAAGTTCCTGACATTCTGCACAAGTGTATGAAAACTGTTCTCTAAATCCTCCCTCAGTGTATGTCTCACTCCTGGCCTGCTTGTTCTGTCAGAAGGTATAGATGGGCTGGAGGCCCTACCTAATCTGTTTTGGTGGCCGTCAGGCTGTTGGACACTTGGATGCTGAAAACTTGACTGACCAGTGTCAGTAGCATCTCCAGGATCATCAGAAGGTGGATTGTCCCCCACACAAGGACCTGGATCAGCAGGAGAACTGTCAGTGAACTCCAGCCTCCGCTTTTTGGGCAGACGACCTGTTGGCTGGACATGGTGTACAGTTGGGGTTCCATGTGTTGCTATGTCCCCCATGGTAAACACAGAATCACTCTCCTGTCCTTCAACCCTCATTGCGAGTCTTTTCTTTGGAATTACAGACCTGGCATCAGGTTCAGTTTGTGCACTAATATACACATCACCTCCTCCACCACCTGTGTAACTGTTCATGTGAGCAAAGGATGTGGAGGGTTCATTAGGATTAAACAGGGGTGTAGTATTATCTACAGGCCTGCAAGAAAGTGTCACTTCAGATAAGAGACCCAATGGACTTGTCATGTGCATCATGTCCAGACATGCAAATGGAGCAGCGTCTCCTGCAATAGGAGTTGATGTGAATGGAAGCCCAGTGGAAGTGGAAGCTTCAGCAACATTACTGACATGTGACTGGCATCCACTACTGGATAGAAGTACCTGTGACTGAGGAACACCGGAATCTTCCTCTGCCAAATCAATCACCACCAACGGTTCACTGATGTCCACTGTCCCGGAGTAGTCCTCCTCCTCATCTTCATGGTCACCATCATCACCACTCATAATACCTTCATCTTGGTGATCCGAGGACTCATCACGGGGAGATAACTCTGATGTATCTACCTGAATTCCTGTAGATGAGCATGTTGTATGCTTCTTCAAGTTGCTTCTGGGCTTCCTGTGGCGAGGAACGGCCCGCGATATCGCCTCATCCCCTAGGTAGTGAATGACAACATAGTTGTTCGGATTATGATACAAGGTATACACATGCTTCATGAACTCCCGTGTCCATCTGCCATCTCCAACCATTGCACAGAAAAACACCTTCCTCACAATAGGATTTGTCTTGGGCTGACCTCTCGTCCCATCATGGTGGAAGTGGATGTTGTCATTCTTCCATGCCTCTGAAATTATGAAACAACTGAATTTTTATATATAATAAACAAGATGTTGATAAAGTGGGATTACATTGCTAGCTCAGTGTTTTTAAAAGTCTCCTGACCCCGAGGGGATCCAGGACAGTCTATTTGTGGCTTAACATCACACTCAGCAATATGATGGTGGCTTGTAAATCCAGTGACCAACAGCATGAGCATCGATCTACACAATTGGGTTACATGTAAATCCATAACACATCAAAATACTTGTATTTTTGCTTCTATGCAGAAATGTTCATGAACAAAGTAAAACTACAGACACGTACTAGGGGATCCTTTACTAAGGTTAATCTTAGCTCCCATTCTTTAATAATAACATTAAACTAAGGTTACTTTTGTGTCTTACGATCATCTTAGTGCTTCGTGAATGGAGGCCCTGGAATCCCAAACAGACAAGTCAATATTCCACGACCCAAAACCGAAACTGTGTGTAGTTCACTTGTAGGAGTTCAACTGACCACAAGTGGTATTGTGTTATTGTGTATCACGAAATATGGGTGGGGGGCGAGGTTTGTCATGAAATTTGTACATGATATGGGTGTGTGTTTGTCACCAACTTTGCTAATATAAATCGGGGAGGGGTGTTCATTCATATTGTACATGCTTCTCCATAAAAATCAGCATCACCCCTCCTCTAGCCATAAATTATGAACTGACCCTAAAGGAAGTAGATTAAACACCACAATTTGTTGTCTGTCCCTGAACAGTTCATATATCCAATCAATATGGTATTTTTGACACTTTGGGGCTCTTTTCGTTCAAGACAATGGAATCATAAAGGTGAAGAACAGGGCTTGCTGGATGATATAGATGGGGATTCCCCTCGAGCCACTTCCTCTTCAAGCCTAACGAGGAAGCAATTGGCAATGTTTACTTGAATACATTTCACATTTTTCTTCGAACTGCGGTGACGACTGGCGTGGGTATAGTTAAAAAGAATAACAATTCACGCATCCTTCTTTCTGTGTCGAGTCATTTGTGCATCAGGAGGTCGATAGATCTACATAAAAAATAATAATAAAGTCTGGTGTCGTATTCTGAAAGTAGCTCAACAATGCACCATGACGAATAATTCCGTCATGCGTATCAATTAGTTCAGTCGAAGTTCAACGGATTTCAATCACTTACCCCGAAGTGTGTTGTTTTCAATACAATAAACAAAGACATCCCCTCCACGGGGTGCAATCGGGGCTCGTCTGATGACCTTTGACATGTCGGGGCCTCTCAAAATAGAAGCGACGAATGTCGCTTTTAGAGGCATTCGTTTTCCTGATATGTATGGCGTTGTCATCGTGAATTGTGCTTCTGGCGTCCTTTTGACCAGTTATTCAGATGTTGTTGTATCACAGAGTTTCTAATGATCCATACAAAACCAGCGTCGCCCACCACACTTCCTCAGTTTGGGAGGAATATTGCCGCATACCAAAACATTGGGGCCACCTCAGCTGTCAGCTAAAGCCGGATCTTCTCAACTTGCCGGTAGGGGGCTCCAGTTGTTCGTATTAATCCGTGTCCCTTCGTCGGTGCGCGTTCGGCTGATTCCGGAACAAACGAGTAGTAACGGAGATTGTTTAACCTCGGATAATATCGGATCGAATATGCATGGGAGACAACTCTTGACTTCTAGTACTTGTATCAAGCACAAGTAACATATTTCAAGATCGATTTGAGCAAAGACTTTCTGTTCTCTCTCTCAAAGGATCCTCACATATTTCAATCAAATTCAGTCATAAAATATTGTGAGCCAGTGTGGATATAACTCATATCACCAGTCGCATATAACCCCTTTATACTTATGTCAGGATTCCGGGGATACTGATCCAACTGTACGTACATATTAACCGGTAATAGCAATCAAGTATTCCAAGGTGATATTATGTTGTATATATATAGTAAAATCTGCACCGAATATAAGACGATATTGGAATATATCATTTCTGATATAGTAGATTTCATTGGGGCACCACAATTCTTTTTAGGTTTATTTTTTCAGAGTTTTATTACCGAATCACGTGTTTATTTGTGCAGAGACCATATATCGGTATATGGTCTCTGATTTGTGGCAAATGTTCGTACAGCTAATTGCTAGTTACCAGCTTAATTCACGAGAACATACACTCAGTAATCTCCATATCTAATCATGTATAACCATTAATTGTCACGGGTTTATTCCCCTTTCATCATAAAGCATGTGCTCTTTTATCAGCGAAAAAGCCCTGTACACATCAATTTCCATGAACTGATCTAACATCACAGAAACTTTGTGATTACGAAATTGATGTAACGGAAAATTCATTCATTGTCACAGGTAATTCCCAAACACAAAATGGAGTTGACGGTGTATGATTCGTCCACTCTGGTCAATGAATCGGATTTGGATGTGTCTTTGAACGTATCTGAAACATTACCGCCACTGAAACATTATGATGGCCCACAAGGAACCCCGATATGAACCCCATCAAACATTATGATGGCCCGCAAGGAACCCCGATATGATCCCCATCCAACATTATGATGGCCCGCAAGGAACCCCGATATGAACCCCATCAAACATTATGATGGCCCGCAAGGAGCCCCTATATGATCCCCATCCAACATTATGATGGCCCGCAAGGAACCCCGATATGATCCCCATCCAACATTATGATGGCCCGCAAGGAACCCCGATATGATCCCCATCAAACATTATGGGGACTGTCTTGGATGCCAAGTTCAAGTTAGAGTGAGTGAGTGAGTGAGTATGGTTTTACGCCGCTTTTAAGCAATATTCCAGCAATATCACGGCGGGGGACACCAGAAATGAGCTTCACACATTGTACCCATGTGGGGAATCTAACCCGGGTCTTCGGCGTGACGAACGAACGCTTTAACCACTAGGCTACCCCTAGCCCCAGTTCAAGTTAGAGATCCTCCTGTTCCAAATCTGCAGGAATTGACGCAGTCATTCTATGAGGAATGGCAGAGGAATCCGATGCTGAGAATTCGAAGCTTGATTGGCAGTATGAGGAGACTGGTGGATGTTATCGCTATGGGGGTGGAGACACCCGGTGTTGACTTGATCGCCAGGGTGGTTTATACAATCACAACAATTTATATTTGTGGAACTATGTGACACTCAAATTGGTGCCATCAGAGTTACCATTTTAATATGCGCAATTTGGTTTTCAAAGCATACTCTACAACATGCAATGTTTTCGTATGTACCAAAAAGTGGGTGATACGTGATTAATGTTCGTATTGTGTTTGTATGTACGGTGTCCTAAGTCCTCACATCGACGGTTTTGTGCTTTTAGCATTAAAGTGTTGTTTTCAGCTAGTGTTGTCATAATGCCATACGTTTTCTATGAAATCAGGGTGCATGGTCTAAGTTTTAGAAAAATATTGATTTACGGCAATTTTGATAGTGATCCGTCTGTTTTGTTGGCTCTTGTTCTGTATGCGTCAACAATAGCGAACATCAAGCCAAACGCAATGTACAGAAACACGCTGAATTGACGACACTTGTCATTGGCTATGAATAAAATATGCCAGTAAGAGAGATCGGATTTGGACATAAATATAATATCACAACGAGGACACGGGCAATTTTCAGGGAGTGGTAGATCAAGGCCAAGGTCATCAATGGCGAACGCACTCGGCAATGAGATGAATACTGACTGACTGAGTTGAGTTTGGTTTTACGCCGCTTTTAGCAATATTCCAGCAACATCACGGCGGGGGACACCAGAAATGGGCTTCACACATTGTACCCATGTGGGGATTCGAACCCGGGTCTTCGGCGTGACGAGCCAACGCTTTAACCACTAGGCTACCCCACCGCCCCAATGAGATGAATAAATGTTGGTTAACTCATCATAGACATTTCCAAATCCGATGCATTGAACCAGATTGGACGAATCATACCCCGCCAGATCCATTTTGTGATCGAGTGAGTGAGTTAAGATTTAACGTCACATTGACAGTATTTCAGCCATACCGTGACCATTTTGTGATTGGGAATTATCTGTGACAATGAATGAATTTTCCGTTACATCAATTTCGTAATCACAAAGTTTCTGTGACATTAGACCAATTCATGGAAATTGATATGTACGGGTTTTTTCGCAGGCCATTTATCGTACCTTACCATTCCCTTGTTGATGTTAAAATCACGAAGACTCTGTGACATATCGCAAAGTTTCCGTAGAAACAAATCACAAAAACTCCACTCTCACTGTAACCAAGTTCCCCACAACTCAAGTTCCCTTGATTCAGCGTCAAATGCTGTCAGATCTTCTGGCAAGGTGACATGGCGACACCCTGGAGACCTGGAGACCTGGAAGAATACACGCCCAGGAACATTCGTTCCGTTTAGCGGAGGATCAGTCAAGGCTGGTTACTATGCACGGGAATCTGAGTTAGAGACACCAACGTCATATGCTGGATCTAACTGTTCTACCACGTTGCAATAATCACCACATTGGCAGCCAGCTCGGACGACAACGCGTGACGCATGGTTCTATCACTAGAACGTCATCGCAGTCACCCCAGGGACCACCAAGAGTCCACTTCTGCTAATTCGTCAATGAGTGAGTGAGTTGGGGTTTACGCCGCTTTTAGCAGTATTCCATCAATATCACGGCGGGGGACACCAGAAAATGGGCTTCACACATTGTACCCATGTGGAATCGAACCCGGGTCTTCGGCGTGACGAGCGAACGCTTTAACCACTGAGCTACCCCACCGCCCCGATACATCAATGAATTCCTGTGGTACAAACTAAGAAGCGCGACCAGTCAGAAGCTACTTTACAGGAACCGAATGTATGAAGCCCTTATTCTGGTGTCCCCAACAATGAAATTGCATGAATATTGAAGTGGCGTAAAACTATACTTGCCATTTTGAAAATGGTCAAATGTAACATATGTTATATCTGGGATTACACTTTCTCAGTAAAGTACAGATTCTAGTACTTTTCTGTAAATGTCACTGTGTATGCATAACTTTCGGCCGTGGGAGCCGTTCCAATTTACACTTATCAGAAGTGTACACAAAGTCCTCAGTGGAGACCACCAGTTGTCCGACTTCCATTTGTGTGGAAGCCGCGGTGGCTGAATACGTTAGACGGTTGACTTTGTGTGCTGGCGATTAGGTGCCTGACTCTGAGGGTGCGAGTTCGAATCCCGTATGGGACTCAGTCCAACAAAAGGACAAGACTCTGTACTTTACTGAGAAAGTGTAATCCCAAACAACATGTGTTTCACTCAAAACAAGCAAATTATTTTTTAGTCACCACTCAAAGCAAGCACAATAGTCACAACGCATATCAAACACTTTAGACGCCGTTCAAAACGAACACATATTGCCCGGGACAACTCCAATCCCAACAGGTTTGCATGTTAAATGATATCTGATACATACAAAGTTTGATATTTATATA
Organism: Haliotis rubra; assembly: GCF_003918875.1. Classification (NCBI taxonomy): domain Eukaryota; kingdom Metazoa; phylum Mollusca; class Gastropoda; order Lepetellida; family Haliotidae; genus Haliotis; species Haliotis rubra. The sequence continues at coordinate 870,088 of NW_025767141.1, forward strand.
TTGAATGGGTTTTGAGTTTTACTCCAGGAAAGGAAATTTCAAGAATATCCTGATTACCAAAATTTAGCATTCGTCTGATGTCCAAACAACTGAGACACACGGTGGCTGTCGGAAGCCATTCCAACACCTGAAGATGGCCACATATAGTGTGGGGAACATGTTATTCCTGAAAGTACTGTCTTTGGGTTTCCAAACAAAGATTTTCTATAAACGAATGTATCGTGGGTCTACCTTGTACATCTGCGAAATGGGCAAACCCGAGCACTTCTGTTCTTTCATATAGCACGTAGCTCTGAGTGAGCGAGTGAATGAGTTTAGTTTTACCCCGCGCTCAGCAATATTCCAGCCATATGGCGCTGGTCGGTATATAATCGAGTCTGGACCAGACAACCCAGTGATCAGCAGCATCGATCTACGCAATTGGGATACGATGACATGTGTCAACCATGTCGGCGAGCCTGACCACCCGATCCCGTTTGTCGCCTCTTACGACAAGCATGGATTACTGAAGATCAATTCTAACCCGGATCTTCACGGGTCCCTGTATCTGAGGAAAATACCCATATATGACGATGATTTCAGTGTGATACATGATGACATGTCAGTTCAAGAACATGGTGATTAGCAGATTGTTCACCAGTACAATGCCAAATCTCGTGATGCAGAGGTGAGGTGAGGTGAGGTGAAGTGAGGTGAAATTGGGTTTTACGTCGTGCTTGAGAATATTTCGCTCATATGACGACGTGCATGCGTGTGTATGTGTATGTGCGGCTGCTTGTACTAGCCCAGACTGAAGCTGGTTTTATAGTGCTAGCCCACTGAGATACCATGTCGCAGTGAAGCATGAATACCCTACTCAGACATAGTATACTGACTCCAAGCCGACCAGTCCTTGTTGTACCCATTAATGCAGAGTGCCAGGCAGGGACCAACAAGTACCATATTTTAACGTCTTTTGGTTTGATGTGGTCGGGGATCGAACCCGCTACCTTCCGCTCTCCGGGCGGACGCTCTAACCACTACACCACGGAGGCGGTCGCACATCTTAAAACTGCATTGAGTGTAAATGATAAGCATCTGATCATATAACCTTTTAAATGAACACTGTTGGCTATTTGTCTCGAATATGTCATGCTTCGAACACATTTCGTGCAAGGCAACTGCTAAGCAACGCTTCTTTGGCAGTTTGAAGACTTTTTCTGGTTCAAATGTAAAAAAATTCATTCACAAAATTACCAAAGGAAAAAAACATGTCAAAACATCTTTTGCCTGATGCCATGAGTCCATTATGTCTTTTTCTGCAACATGTTTGCACTACGGTTAAAGAATAAACTCTCAATTTAATAACATGAGTGAGTGAGTTTAGTTTTAGGCCGCTTTTAGCAATATTCCGACAATAGCATGGCGGGGGACACCAGAAATGGGCTTCACACATTGTACCAATGTGGGGAATCGAACCCGAGTCATCGGCGTGACGAGCGAACGCTTTCACCACTAGGCTACCCCATCGGTCCCATAGTCGATATGATTGTTATCAGTGACCGTCCGTTATTCATTCACAAAATTACCAAAGAAAATACCCATGTCAAAACAACTTTTGCCTGATGCCATGAGTCCATTATGTCCTTTTCTGTCACATGTTTGAACTACGTTAAAGAATAAACCCTCAATGTAATAACATGACAATCGAAAGTCAGGCGCTAACTGTTCCATACCAAATAAGGGCGTTAGGAGTTAACAATCATGTTTTGAAGTCACTTTAATGCAAGGGGACCTGACGGTACATCACAACAAACAACAACGTTTGAATCGTGTTTCATTCATTTACTCGGTAATCCTGTAATCACCATCCATGTTCAAAATGCATTGTTCACACATGTAGTGTAAACTGATCGGACAAGTTCGCAGACCATTATCCCCACCCTGGACTTCATGAGGCTCGCCGTTTGAATGACCGGAGTGACGTCATCACATCTGTCTCTATGAGGAAGTGACCACTTTCCCCATGGTTCAATCTCTCCGTGTGATTTTGCCATGTAAAACAGAAAATACAAGATTTGACTTCTACGGATACAAGATGTGTTCAGACAGATCAAATATTATATTTAACAAATAAATAGATACAGCTTATGGCAACTTTATTATGAATGTCCACATAATTAAAAGTTTTCCCTTGCAACTGTCTGCAGGTAGTAATTCCGCTTTATGACTCTTAACTGTAACTAACAGCATAAAGAAACCGTTTTGTATTCCAATATGACTGTAACCGTGTCCACTTTATACATCGAACTTGTATTGTGATTTATACTACAACAAAATATCCTATATACCTTTCAAATTAGTCCAAGTAAAATAGAAAAAAAGCACAGCTTTTATCTTTACAAGCAATTTCAGAGAGTAAAACGAAGTGCTATTATTAAAGCGCACGCAAACACACGTACGAGCAAGGTAAGAAAGTAAAACAAAGTGCTATTATTAAAGCGCATTAAAACACACGTTCGAGCAAGGTGAGAAAATAAAACGAAGTGCTATTATTAAATGGCACTCAAACACGTTCGAGCAAGGTGTGAAAGTAAAACGAAGTGCAATTATTAATGCGCACTCAAACACGTTCGAGCAAAGTGAGAAAGTAAAACGAAGGGCTAGTATTAAAGCGCACTCAAACACGTTCGAGCAAGGTGAGAAAGTAAAACGAAGTGCTATTATTAATGCGCACTCAAACGCGTTCGAGCAAGGTGAGAAAGTAAAACGAAGTGCTATTATTAAAGCGCACTCAAACACGTTCGAGCAAGGTGAGAAAGTAAAACGAAGTGCTATTATTAAAGCGCACTCAAACACGTTCGAGCAAGGTGAGAAAATAAAACGAAATGCTAGTATTAAAGCGCACTCAAACACGTTCGAGCAAGGTGAGAAAGTAAAACGAAGTGCTAGTATTAAAGCGCACTCAAACACGTTCGAGCAAGGTGATAAAGGAAAACGAAGTGCTGGAATCAAAGCGCACGCAAAAACGTTCGAGCAAGGTAAGAAAGTAAAACGAAGTACTGGTATGAAAGCGCACGCAAACACACGCAGACACAAACGCTCATGGACTTCACTTCACAAACCAAGACATCAACAAAACATCAACACACACAAGATGTCAGGCACTCATCTGTTGTATATTCTATTCCAGATTGGTATTTTATAATTCAAGGTAAACGCATTGCAGTTGAAGACATGTAATTCGACAGGCTAACCAAGCACTTTATTTAGTGATCATGTTTCCATAACCCTGAGAAACAAACCACGCCCACAAATAGACTATCGTTCACTGACTGGCTGAGAGTAGAGTGGGCGGTGTTTGCCTTAAATTAGAGCGCTTTTCGACGTTTATGCTAATGAAAATATTATTGATAATTTGCATGAGAATATAATATATCATGCGTTAATGGATAGATTTACTTAAAAACCTGTGCGCACATTTTATGCAGATCCGCTAGATGGATTCACAAGTCGTGCACATACGCCAAAACACTGACGTCATTTGTTCAAAAAACAGGAAAGTGTTTGAATTTTGCGTTATCAACTAATTTCCATTGGATGCACTGCCAGTACTCACAGTCACATTCACAGCTTCTGTTTGAGGACGTCCTTGACCCTATCGTGACCTTGCATAACGCCACCCCCGTCTCTGTACAGTAACATTTCCAGGTAGCAAGGTCATCAATGCTGACGTCACACTGTGAGGCGGCAAAGCTACCGTCAGACGTGCACGTGCGCACCGGCAGATACGACAGGTTCATCTCGTGAAGCACGGACTTCAGGCGCGAGATATCAGTGAGGGTGCGTAAAAGAGAAATGGAATTGTCTGTAAAGTCGGAATCGTTGATGAGCTTGACAGTCGTGCTGAAAAGTTGTTTTTGTCTTTGGCATAGTGTCAGGGTTTCTGGAACAAATTAGATTATAACATTACGCACAATAAATGATAAAAATATAACAATATGCAAATATGTAAGTGTTCACTTAACGTGTAACCTGCATGGCCCGGTCATGGAACTTCACGACACCGGTGACAAACAACCTACACTCGGTCCGGTTTAGTAAAGTCACATTTGGCGCTCGCGCAATTTGGAACCAGGACTGGTTCTGGAATATATACGCTTGTCACCGGAAATCTGATACCGGAAGTAAGATGGACCCCGTCTCGCATATTGCAAGTTGATGCGCACAAAGGGAGCCGGGAACCAGCTTGGGTATCATAATTGGGTATTATTGACTGTTGTTTATTGATCATTTATTCTGAGAACACAGAAACGTAAACGTCTTCTTTATGTCTGAATCAGACAAAACATCCCACGAGACCTAACCGTCCTTACAACGTAACACAACTACACTGTAAAAAAATATAGGTTAGCTAGCTATTGATCTAATTCTACATTAACCACAGAAATTGCAGCTTTCTCTCGCGTGGCATCACACGCCGTAAACAATCTGTTTAGTTCACATATTCAAAAAGACAACCGATCATTACAGATCATAGCATGTTTCTTTCCGCGACTTCCAGTATTTGTATGTCTTTGTGAGCAGTACAACTCTCCAGGAAAACAATGGCTATAACATGAATGTGTCATCAGACACTTATTCTGGTATTGTAAACATGTCAACTCTTTATAGACTCATATTCAAAATGGATAAACAATGTTGCAGAAATTTGAATAGCTTTCAATAAAGAAAGTGATATTTGGGGGGTTTCCCGTTAAAAACAATGACCCTTTAAATGCTATAATTCTGGTTATAAAATACCTTATTTTTGAATCGTATTCCAAACAAAGATTTTTGAGTCTTGAGGTTGTCCAGCAAGAGTTGACAAACTACTATAATATTACTAAAGCAATAGCGTTTTCAACTTGTGATTAAAATAAATTTGTTTTAAATTTGATTAAAATAAATAGTTTTGGTCCAGCTCATGTCACCGTTTATTTGCTGACACTGCTTGTGAATGACGTAACCATTCACTTTTTTATGCCAAATCAACTTGTCATATACATTGTTTAACCGCAATTGTATCTCACGTTTATTTTGTAATCATTATTGATCTGTAATGAAGTCTATGTATGATATGCTGTACGAAAAAAGTGGAATAAAAACAAAATCGAAAATAAAAAAATCTCCAGGACAACAATAGCTATAACATGAATGTGACATTCATAATCCAAGCTAGCATTCAACGTTGGTTCTCTAATGACATTTACCTTGTCAACGTTGTGATGGTTGCACCTTTGCAGTTCAGAGAAAAATCATATTTTGAATATCATAGTCAAACCCATTCTCTTCCCACAGAGGTTACTTTTCATATCTTCCTACGAACCTCTGTTCTAATACAAACTCTCATGGTGCGAGTGTTCAGGAGTCGTGATTGGTTGCAATCAGATTTATTTGTGCAATCAGCGACGTTGTTTCAAATGTGATCAATCGCAAGGCCTCGGTAATTTCCGTATGCTTCGGGAAAACTAGAACCTCTTCTCCTGCGCGATGCGCAAACGTTTCTTCTAAACAGAACTCAGTCGTGTAATGGCGGATCAATGGCGTCTCCATCGCCCTCGTTGACAACGGACAAGCTAGCCATTAAATGTCTTGTGTGTCACATTAACATATGTCCCCGGCAGAGGAGGGATATTTGTGGCCCCATATTTACTTGCATTAGTCCAGTTAGATCTAAGTCGATGTAACACGCGTTCTGATTGGATAGAAAGAAGGGAGATAATTTGTGTTGCGATTTTGTGCCGCTAGGGGATTTTACGAGAACCGGGAAATATGGCCGTATTAGAACAGAGGTTCGTAGGAAGATATGATAAGTAACCTCTGTGGCAAGAGAATGAGTCAAACCATGGTTCCTCCAAAGAGCACATTGACGAAGCAACACGCATACTGTGTCTACGTGTGTTAACGCAGGCAAACCTACTGAACCCTCTCAGACATGACAACGCAGTGTTAACGCAGGCAAACCTACTGAACCCTCTCAGATATGACAACGCAGTGTTAACGCAGGCAAACCTACTGAACCCTCTCAGACATGGCAACGCAGTGTTCACGCAGGCAAACCTACTGAACCCTCTGAACCCTCAGACATGACAACGCAGTGTTAACGCAGGCAAACCTACTGAACCCTCTCAGACATGACAGCAGTGTTAACGCAGGACAGCACACTTACTGTGTGTTAACGCAGGCAAACCTACTAACAGTCTCAGACAGGACATCACACTTACTGTTCTCGCCTTGAGTAGGCAGGTTACAAAGAGGGCCCCAGTGGGTATCTGGACATTGACACAGCTCCCCGTTGGCGATTTTACCAATACAAACACCAGAACTTGTGAACACCCCACACAAGTTGAAATTGTTAAGTGCTCTGTACAATGTTGTACAAACTGACTCTGAAATAACGATTGAATGTATTATCATATTCACAACATGACAAGTAGCAAATGGATGTAAGTTTACGGAACAATTGACAAGCGTAACTCAATCTTCAGATTAGATTCTGCTAAGTAACAATGAGGTCAAATTCAAACTAATATTATAAATTGTTTACTGGTCACGAGGGCTCAGGGAACATAAACATAGAAGGTACATCAACACATGGGCTCCCAGGGACCAGTGAACAACGTATTTATCTTACTGAATGTTCATTTTGAACTGTTTGAAGCACTGGTATAAGCACTCATAATAAGGACTACCAGAGTTAGGTAATTGGCCAATACCAACTGACAAGAAAAACATATTTAGAGTTATATCCCTTCCATCGATTTGCATTCGCAAAACATCGGTAATTTCCGTACATCATATACGTTACTCAATTATTCGAGATAAAGAATTACTAACACGAAGTACCAAATGAATTCACACAGTTCGGCATTCCCAGCGGGTTACATAAAAAATGTTGCTCGCTTGTAAGCGGGGTTCATTGAAAATAATCGAAGAGCACTCAGCCAATCAGAAAACAACATTTATGTGTGACTAAACGTCATGTGAACTAAACTTAGGCTCAGTATTATTCATTACATTGATATACTAAGTCTAACAAACCCTAGTAGAAGGTCGCGTCAGCTAACCTTTGAGACGGCCGAACGGATTTCACCAATCAGACAACAGCTACTATTTTGGGTCCGGCGGGACTTAAAAAATGTTTTTAGATTTTCTCTTCCTCAGTCGCTGACACTGATCTCTCAACAAACGAAAATCCGCATAAGACACAGATATTCGCCCTGCAGTATTTTCGCTTAGGGGTTTCTGATGACATGGTTACCATTAGCTTATATTATGGCAAGATGACATCCTTGAATATTGACAAAAACGCTCTTTTCAGCGGCTGTTTACTCGCTGTTGTAAATAATCGCGTCCTGCATGTGTATCACTCGGAAGCGATCGCGCGGAAAACAGCAATCGGAATCGTTCGTATACAAACGTTTTCGAGGTAAAAGTTCAAACGGTATGTGCAAATGTTAACTTTCGCGATTTGGTGAGCTGGTCAATTAAAAAAGTTAGGGACCGTTCATAATTTACGGTTGTGTTGTGGGTGGGGCACCCACTTTGTTCTGGGGAGGTAGGGGGTTCAGCAATTTCGTACACATGTTTTAAGGGGGTTCAGCAATTTTGTACATAAATATATTTTAAAAATATGCTTAAAATATATTGGAAGGGGGAGGGAGGGTTTAATTGATTATGTACATGACATGCAAGGGGAAATTGCTTATGTACATGACATGCAGGGGGGCATTCACATTGTACAAATCGTCATCAATTTCCAACAACCCCAACAACCCAAACACACACACACACACACACACACACACACACACACACACACACACACACACACACCCCACCCCACACCCACACACACACCACCCCCTGGCGATAAATTATGAACGGTCCCTTAGGTGACGCGACCTTCTACAAGGGTTGTTAGACTCAGTATAGCAGTGTAACCATAATACTGAGCCTAAGTTAACTTAGACTGCATGTGAACTTGGTCAGCTGTGAAGGCCTTACTTTCACAGTTCTTCCCAAAGTAGCCATCAATACAGGTGCATGTATAGTTAGTGGTCCCATGTCCCCCACACACGCCGCTGTTCTCACACGGTCTTGACTCGCACGGATCTGTCAGAAACAAATACATTGTTATACTTAGTACGTATACTTCCTCGGTTCACCCATCAGAAAATGGGTACCCGGCGGGATAAGTCATGTGACTAATAACCTAGCGCTTCACTGGCAGGTTGGGTTATCCGGGGTAATAATAGCGCTATGGGCATTCACCTAGTGAATGGAGTTTAGCGCATTATAAATGCACTTATTGCTATTGTTATTATTATGTTTTACAGATTAAAGATAATATGCAGCAGAGAGGGTTTGGGTGATCCTGGCACAGTCAGGTTGGTAAGGCTCATCATCAGCTCAGGGCCCTTGCCCCCTCTACACGCAGCCCAGACAGCGAATGAGACTTCTCCAAGGAAACGCTGCCTAGTCTAACCCACCAAGAACTTTCCGGAGAATATGAAGGCTCCCCAACACTGCAGCCTTCTGCATTACCCAGAGTGTCAGAAGGGCTGTACTCCCGGTGGAGAACCCGGGCACTCTCCTGATCTGCGCCAAGAGATCAGGAGGTACCAAACCAAGGGCACCGAGAACAATGGGGAGCCTTACGACAGTGTACTTGGGATGCAAGCGAGCCATTTCAATGGCGAGATCCGCATATTTATCATGCTTTTGCTTAATCTTGCCAATCACATTGGTGTCAAAAGGGACAGAAGATTCAATGATATAAATAAATTCATTGGCTTTATCAAAAAGGACAAGATCAGGTTTGTTGGCAGGAATTCTTCTGAGGCTGTATATGGGCCTATTCCACAGAAGTTTGAAAGCATCATTTTCCATGACGCCCTGGACATGTTCAGGGTCGTACCATGGATGGACCTCGGAGTCAAAGCCACAGGCATGTCGGAGACGGTAGTAAAAGCAACGAGCCATGCCATCATTATTATTATCATTATTATTATCATTACGTACACTCGACAAACATTACTAAAGTCCCGTCCATTACGACCTTGGCACTGGTTGATGACACCACTGGTAGCTTGGACTGGATCTTGACACATGTCAAGTTGCATCTGTCCAACATGTGTATACCTCCTCGAAAAACACTGTCATACAACAAGATTCGGGTCGTCTCTCAACACCAGCTTGGTGAGGATCTCACAGGTGTTCAGAAGGCGTTTCCGTGAAACACACAAACGGTGATGTCAGAACAACAAAAGGGACATAACTCTGCAGATCAAATTGCATCACCTTACCGTCATTCTGGTAAAATAGACTGCTAAAATTACGCTTTATTTTTGCTAAAAGATAAGCATTTAACATCCAGTACAACTGCCTGTATAACCAGCTCAAATACAGACACATATATGGCTAGATTATGAAGCTCAGTTTCCGACTACAGGATACCCCCACCGACCAGAGGGTGAGTGAGTGAGTTTAGTATTACGCCGCATTCAGCAATATTCCAGCTATATGGCGGCAGTCTGTAAATAGTCGAGTCTAGACCAAACAATCCAGTGATCAACAGCATGAGCATCTATCTGCGCAACTGGGATAAGATGACATGTGTCAACCAAGTCAGCGAGCCTGACCACCCGATCCCGTTAGTCGCCTCTTACGACAAGCATGGGCTACTGAAGACCAATTATAACCCGGATCTTCGCGGGTTCCCAAGAGGGACAACACTAAATATTGAAAAGGAATTGTAAGTTTTAACTACTGGATGGATGCACATTAAACAGGAATATCTATATTCCACACTTTCATTCACTCTGGGTTTTACATGACGCATAATTCTGGAGTATTTGACTCAAGATGTGAAGATATTTTCATACGCGTCATAGCTGTCGCGATATTTGTTCAAGTAACTGTACCTTGAATCCACATAATACCGTTAAATACACTTAGCAATGTGAGTTTTTTAAATATAAACTGTTTGTCGGCAAAACTAGGCTACCCCACCTTCCCGAACACATGTTGATGTGCGTGAGGTACGTGTTCTCAGATACGACTGAAAGTATACGTACTAGGGTCCCGTTGAGGTGAGTGAGTGAGTATAGTGTTACGCCGCACTCAGCAATATTCCAGCTATATGGCGGAGGTCTGTAAATAATCGAGTCTGGACCAGACAATCCAGTGATCAACAGCGTGAGCATCGATCTACGCAATTGGCATACGATGACATGTGTCAACCAAGTCAGCGAGCCTGACACCCCCCCCCCCCACCCCCACCCCCCGATCCCGTTAGTCGCCTCTTACGACAAGCATGGGTTACTGAAGATCAATTCTAACCCGGATCTTCACGGGTCCCGTTGAGGTAGATTTCCGCACATACAACCGCGTGTTGACGTTACCTGTGATTCGCGTATCCCCACCCCAACACCATGCAACAACCGCGTGTTTGATGTACCCCGAGGTAAGGTGTGTCACAAGCGACCACCATGTAGAGTCGACGTACCTGATGTTTGGCAGTGTAGATACCCAGCAGTCAAAAGAAAAACTGACGCTGTGATTCCTGGTATTCGTCCCATCACCTGAAACTTTAATATTTCAAACAAATTAACACACTACATGTATTTTCAAAATAACCAGTTCTAAATAAAATGATACACGATTATTTATTATGAGAGTAGTTTCCTATTTAGGAGACGTTCGTCAGTTAAACTAGATTTTGTTGTTGTTATTTGGAGTTTCATCGAAATGGAAACACTGAACCTGGAAATTCCTGAAAGAAAGAATATATATACTACAAACAAGAAAAATGGGAACAGCCTAAAATATAAGTTACGTTACATTTAACTTCAGATTGTAGAAGTATGGCAGCAACAAAAATAGCATTGTTTCAATAAGTTTACATACAAGAATATTCAGTTTCAGTTCCAATTTTAGTTAATAAATATCTGTTTTTAAACCACCACCCCACCCCTTTACCCCAGCCCCTACACTTCCCTCATCCCCAGACCCGATTCTCAATACCCAATGGTCGGTGCTTGTTACACTCGCGACAATTCCGGGTATCTAGCAGTAGTTCAAAGAGAATGCTGAAAGTAGTATACTTTAGATAAGCTTTTACGTTTTAATTCTCCGTTATAGAACAATAGATACGCTATGTACTCACTCAAGCCTCCTCTGGCAATGCTCCTACATTAGGTACTGAAATTGTACCCACGAGATTGGTAATTTTCTGGAATTGGAAGAAAACACATTCACGCCCTTGGAAGCGTCAGTCTGTCAGGATTGACAGCGCTGTGATCAGTGTAGCTGTTTTCAGCCCCGTTGCTTGATATACAAGTAGGTAAATGTACACTTTGTAAGGATGTCCCAAATTGATTTGCCAGTCGGCTATGTTAAGTATCCAGTCATGACTAATACCAACAATACCCTGAGAAATCACGTATTCATTATTCAAACATGTCATATTCAATGCGCACTGAGGGTTGAATAGGCAAGTTTAAATTTAGATGTTTCCTTGACATTTAGGGCACTATAGAATATAGCTTGTTCAGCCTGTCAGACTACATTAGAGTTGTTACCGTGGAGATAAGGTCAAAGGTACAGGTGGCGGAAAAGAGAATAAATAATATTGCTTCCCAGTTGTTGAAAGGCTTTTATACTTCGAATGTGTGGTGCATAACAGTACTTCCTGCTTGACACCACTGATGAGATTGAGGCTTGAATTGATTGATTGAGTTTAGTTTTACGCCACATTCAGCAATATTGCATCTATATGGCGGCGGTCTGTAAATAAGCGAGTCTGGACCAGACAATACAGTGATCAACAGCTAGAACATCGATCTGCGCAGTTGGGGTACGATGTCATGTGTCAACCAAGTCAGCGAGTCTGACCACCCGATTCCGTTAGTCGCATCTTACGACAAGCATGGGTTACTGAAGATCAGTTCTAACGTAGATTTTCAAGGGTAGATTAGCTTGAAACGCAACAACAATGTTAGCACAGGCACTTCCCGGTTGACAATAGTGATGAGATAGGGTTGAAACGCAACAACAATGTTAGCACAGGCACTTCCCGCTTGACAATGATGATGAGATAGGCTTGAAACGCAACAACAATGTTAGCACAGGCACTTCCCGCTTGACAATGATGATGAGATAGGCTTGAAACGCAACAACGATGTTAGCACAAGCACTTCAGACTTGACAATGGTGATGAGAAAGGCTTGAAACAGAACAACAATGTTAGCACAGGCACTTCCCGCTTGACTTGTTCCATGAAGATAACCAGGAACTGTTGACAATAACAACTGAACTTACCCATATACCGAGGATTAGAATTTTGAATGATAAATCAGTTTTAGAGCAATGTTTGACACAAGATCCTTTTCATACCATTGTAAACGAATTTGTGACAACTTTAGATATAGACATCAATCTAGCAGCTGCAAAACTAAATGACATGATCTTATTTTGTGCTTCCAACGTGGGGAAAATGTCTTTGGTAAACAGAAGTACCGTGACTAAAACAGAAGTACCGTGACTAAGCAGCCTGGTTTGACCAGGATACTCTACAACGTTATATAGTCTCCCCTGGTTTGACCAAGAATGTGAAAATCTAAAGACACAGAAAACGGAGCATTACACCAAATGAGGAACTTTGCATGTGACGAAAATAGATTTAAATACGTTGAAGCTAAATCAAATTTCAAGAAGTGTTGCAAAATCAAGAAAAGAATTTTGATAAAAAGTAGCACGTGACATCTCTGAAGAGGGCGTCCCACCAAGCAGACATTTGAACCAAATAGACATGCAGAGAGGTGCGCCAGGCCGACTTGCCGGTGTCCTTTGAAGCAATTAACGCCAGCTAGCATTGTTTTGTCAGTACGGGGTCGTCTCAGCTCATGACGAGTTCACCACTTTAGTGAGTTCTAACTCATGGTTTAATTAACGAGTTCACTACTTACTGAATTTACAGTTGTGAACAGTTTTCACACAGCCTATAAATAAAGGAATGATATATTTACCAAACCATTCGCAATCATGGCTCATGCACAGGTAGATCTTAAGTCCATTCCGTCCCACCGTGGAGAAAGAATATTAGTTCATCAGGATACTTGTTCAAGAGCAATAAGAAAAGACATTCCTGGGAGTCATGGGAATGTTTGTTGAAGAGCTGTCCTGCAAGACTGTCAACAGTAAACGAGATCTTGACCAAACAAGCAGCAGGTCATAACCATGAAATGTATGTAAAGTGCCTAAAATACATTTATATAATGTATGTATATGAAAAGTGCTTAAAATAAATGTAAGTAATGCATGTAAATTGCTCAATGTGCGTATGAAATGTTTGAAAATTGCTAGTGATTGATTAAGTGTATGAATAAATGAACGAATGTACGATCATCTTGCCAGTGATCAACAGCTAGAACATCGATCTACGCAGTTGGGGTACGATGTCATGTGTCAACCAAGTCAGCGAGCCTGACCACCCGATTCCGTTAGTCGCATCTTACGACAAGCATGGGTTACTGAAGATCAGTTCTAACGTAGATTTTCAAGGGTAGATTAGCTTGAAACGCAACAACAATGTTAGCACAGGCACTTCCCGCTTGACAATAGTGATGAGATAGGGTTGAAACGCAACAACAATGTTAGCACAGGCACTTCCCGCTTGACAATGATGATGAGATAGGCTTGAAACGCAACAACAATGTTAGCACAGGCACTTCCCGCTTGACAATGGTGATGAGAAAGGCTTGAAACAGAACAACAATGTTAGCACAGCCACTTCCCGCTTGACTTGTTCCATGAAGATAACCAGGAACTGTTGACAATAACAACTGAACTTACCCATATACCGAGGATTAGAATTTTGAATGATAAATCAGTTTTAGAGCAATGTTTGACACAAGATCCTTTTCATACCATTGTAAACGAATTTGTGACAACTTTAGATATAGACATCAATCTAGCAGCTGCAAAACTAAATGACATGATCTTATTTTGTGCTTCCAACGTGGGGAAAATGTCTTTTGGTAAACAGAAGTACCGTGACTAAAACAGAAGTACCGTGACCAAGAAGCTTGGTTTGACCAGGATACTCTACAATTATATAGTCTCCCTGGTTTGACCAAGAATGAAAATCTAAAGACACAGAAAAACGGGCATTACACCAAATGAGGAACTTTGCATGTGACGAAAAATAGATTTAAATACGTTGAAGCTAAATCAAATTTCAAGAAGTGTTGCAAAATCAAGAAAAGAATTTTGATAAAAAGTAGCACGTGACATCTCTCTGAAGAGGGGCGTCCCACCAAGCAGACATTTGAACCAAATAGACATGCAGAGGTGCGCCAGGCCGACTTGCCGGTGTCCTTTGAAGTAATTAACGCCAGCTAGCATTGTTTTGTCAGTACGGGGTCGTCTCTCAGCTCATGACGAGTTCACCACTTTAGTGAGTTCTAACTCATGGTTTAATTAACGAGTTCACTACTTACTGAATTTACAGTTGTGAACAGTTTTCACACAGCCTATAAATAAAGGAATGATATATTTACCAAACCATTCGCAATCATGGCTCATGCACAGGTAGATCTTAAGTCCATTCCGTCCCACCGTGGAGAAAGAATATTAGTTCATCAAGGATACTTGTTCAAGAGCAATAAGAAAAGACATTCCTGGGAGTCATGGGAATGTTTGTTGAAGAGCTGTCCTGCAAGACTGTCAACAGTAAACGAGATCTTGACCAAACAAGCAGCAGGTCATAACCATGAAATGTATGTAAAGTGCCTAAAATACATTTATATAATGTATGTATATGAAAAGTGCTTAAAATAAATGTAAGTAATGCATGTAAATTGCTCAATGTGCGTATGAAATGTTTGAAAATTGCTAGTGATTGATTAAGTGTATGAATAAATGAACGAATGTACGATCATCTTACCAGTGATCAACAGCTAGAACATCGATCTACGCAGTTGGGGTACGATGTCATGTGTCAACCAAGTCAGCGAGCCTGACCACCCGATTCCGTTAGTCGCATCTTACGACAAGCATGGGTTACTGAAGATCAGTTCTAACGTAGATTTTCAAGGGTAGATTAGCTTGAAACGCAACAACAATGTTAGCACAGGCACTTCCCGCTTGACAATAGTGATGAGATAGGGTTGAAACGCAACAACAATGTTAGCACAGGCACTTCCCGCTTGACAATGATGATGAGATAGGCTTGAAACGCAACAACAATGTTAGCACAGGCACTTCCCGCTTGACAATGGTGATGAGAAAGGCTTGAAACAGAACAACAATGTTAGCACAGCCACTTCCCGCTTGACTTGTTCCATGAAGATAACCAGGAACTGTTGACAATAACAACTGAACTTACCCATATACCGAGGATTAGAATTTTTGAATGATAAATCAGTTTTAGAGCAATGTTTGACACAAGATCCTTTTCATACCATTGTAAACGAATTTGTGACAACTTTAGATATAGACATCAATCTAGCAGCTGCAAAACTAAATGACATGATCTTATTTTGTGCTTCCAACGTGGGGAAAATGTCTTTTTGGTAAACAGAAGTACCGTGACTAAAACAGAAGTACCGTGACCAAGCTGCAAGCTTGGTTTGACCAGGGATACTCTACAACGTTATATAAATCTCCCTGGTTTGACCAAAGAATGTGAAAAATCTAAAGACACAGAAAAACGGAGCATTACACCAAATGAGGAACTTTGCATGTGACGAAAATAGATTTAAATACGTTGAAGCTAAATCAAATTTCAAGAAGTGTTTGCAAAATCCAAAGAAAAGAATTTTTTGATAAAATGTGAAAGCACGTGACATCTCTGAAGAGGGGCGTCCCACCAAAGCGAGACATTTTGAACCAAATAGACATGCAGAGAGGTGCGCCAGGCCGACTTGCCGGTGTCCTTTAAGTAATTAACGCCAGGCTAGCATTGTTTTGTCAGTACGGGGTCGTCTCAGCTCATGACGAGTTCACCACTTTAGTGAGTTCTAACTCATGGTTTAATTAACAGAGTTCACTACTTACTGAATTTACAGTTGTGAACAGTTTTCACACAGCCTATAAATAAAGGGAATGATATATTTGCCAAACCATTCGCAATCATTGGCTCATGCACAGGTAGATCTTAAGTCCATTCCGTCCCACCGTGGAGAAAGAATATTAGTTCATCAAGGATACTTGTTCAAGAGCAATAAGAAAAGACATTCCTGGGAGTCATGGGAATGTTTGTTGAAGAGCTGTCCTGCAAGACTGTCAACAGTAAACGAGATCTTGACCAAAACAAGCAGCAGGTCATAACCATGAAATGTATGTAAGTGCCTAAAATACATTTATATAATGTATGTATATGAAAAGTGCTTAAAATAAATGTAAGTAATGCATGTAAATTGCTCAATGTGCGTATGAAATGTTTGAAAATTGCTAGTGATTGATTAAGTGTATGAATAAATGAACGAATGTACGATCATCTTGCCAGTGATCAACAGCTAGAACATCGATCTACGCAGTTGGGGTACGATGTCATGTGTCAACCAAGTCAGCGAACCTGACCACCCGATTCCGTTAGTCGCATCTTACGACAAGCATGGGTTACTGAAGATCAGTTCTAACGTAGATTTTCAAGGGTAGATTAGCTTGAAACGCAACAACAATGTTAGCACAGGCACTTCCCGCTTGACAATAGTGATGAGATAGGGTTGAAACGCAACAACAATGTTAGCACAGGCACTTCCCGCTTGACAATGATGATGAGATAGGCTTGAAACGCAACAACAATGTTAGCACAGGCACTTCCCGCTTGACAATGGTGATGAGAAAGGCTTGAAACAGAACAACAATGTTAGCACAGGCACTTCCCGCTTGACTTGTTCCATGAAGATAACCAGGAACTGTTGACAATAACAACTGAACTTACCCATATACCGAGGATTAGAATTTTGAATGATAAATCAGTTTTAGAGCAATGTTTGACACAAGATCCTTTTCATACCATTGTAAACGAATTTGTGACAACTTTAGATATAGACATCAATCTAGCAGCTGCAAAACTAAATGACATGATCTTATTTTGTGCTTCCAACGTGGGGAAAATGTCTTTTGGTAAACAGAAGTACCGTGACTAAAACAGAAGTACCGTGACCAAGCAGCTTGGTTTGACCAGGGATACTCTACAACGTTATATAGTCTCCCTGGTTTGACCAAGAATGTGAAAATCTAAAGACACAGAAAAACGGAGCATTACACCAAATGAGGAACTTTGCATGTGACGAAAATAGATTTAAATACGTTGAAGCTAAATCAAATTTCAAGAAGTGTTGCAAAATCAAGAAAAGAATTTTGATAAAAAAGTAGCACGTGACATCTCTGAAGAGGGGCGTCCCACCAAGCAGACATTTGAACCAAATAGACATGCAGAGAGGTGCGCCAGGCCGACTTGCCGGTGTCCTTTGAAGTAATTAACGCCAGCTAGCATTGTTTTGTCAGTACGGGGGTCGTCTCAGCTCATGACGAGTTCACCACTTTAGTGAGTTCTAACTCATGGTTTAATTAACGAGTTCACTACTTACTGAATTTACAGTTGTGAACAGTTTTCACACAGCCTATAAATAAAGGAATGATATATTTACCAAACCATTCGCAATCATGGCATCATGCACAGGTAGATCTTAAAGTCCATTTCCGTCCCACCGTGGAGAATATTAGTTCATCAGGGATACTTGTTCAAGAGCAATAAGAAAAGACATTCCTGGAGTCATGGGAATGTTTGTTGAAGAGCTGTCCTGCAAGACTGTCAACAGTAAACGAGATCTTGACCAAACAAGCAGCAGGTCATAACCATGAAATGTATGTAAGTGCCTAAAATACATTTATATAATGTATGTATATGAAAAGTGCTTAAAATAAATGTAAGTCATGCATGTAAATTGCTCAATGTGTGTATGAAATGTTTGAAAATTGCTAGTGATTGACTAATTGTATGAATAAATGAACGAATGTACGATCATCTTGCCAGAGGTAAAACTTTTTATTACATGTCCCCAAGATTTAAACCCCACGGTGATTGTTTCGCTAATCCTTTTAAATTGGCAAAGGCTAAATGTTGCATCAGGCCGACGCTGCTAGAAGGGGCTGAAATGAGCAAAATTAGCTCGGTTGTCGGCCTGGCGGTACCTCCCCTCTGAGCAGCAAATGGAACTGACTGTAGAGTATTCTGGACAAAATTGAAATATGCTCTTAGTACAAAACCTAAAAACTCAACAATTTCGTCTGATGTTTGGCTGACATATTTTAAAGATCTCTTAAATCTGGAACTTAATGAATGATACATGCGCATTTGGAGAGACTGTTTCAAATTTCATAGAGATTTATACCTGTGACAACTGTACAAACTTTCCCTTTACCGACAAACTATTATCTGGGGTTATAACAGATAAGAAAATATTTGATGCCATAGCAAATCTCACACGAGGAAAAGTCCAGGTGAAGATGGAATTCCTAATGAATTTTTAAGATGTCACAACCATATGTTACCCCATATCTCAACATGTTCTTTAATAAAATGATTTAGGCATATTTCCCTGAAAACTTAACTATTGGAATGATCATACCGTTATTTAAATCTGGAAATGCAGCAGACACCTGTAATTATAGAAATATATCGCTTCTCAACGTAACTGGAAAACTGTTCACTACCATTCTGGAGAAGAGAATACGCATCTGGATGGAAATCTTTATCTTGCAAGCTGTAGCCACAAAGTACTTATGTAAAACCAAGGGTCGAATTTACGCTTCATTTATCGATTTTAAAACTTTTGACTATGTTGATCGTAAAACTGTTATACTTGTTATTGCAAAGAGGTTGGCATGGGAAAATGTATCATATACTCAAAAGTATGTTTAGTTCTTGTTAAAAGCGTGTGTGAAACTTAATTCTTGTAAAACCGATTTGTTCCAACCATCCACTGGTGTTAGGCAGGGCTGTATGTTAAGCCCGATTCTATATATATTTTTATAAATGAACTTGCAGCTGAAATTTATGAAAATTGTCAACTTATGGTGTTTTATATCACAAGATATTGAAGATGTGATGTTGTTATTATTCGCCGACGATATAGTATTATTTGCTAATAATGTTGTAAATTAACAGAGGCAGCTGTTTTAGAAACATTTTGCTCTATATGGGTTTATTGTATGTGAGAATATTATTATGACTTACTCACTTCTATTTATATACAAAACTGTTTATGTCAAGAAAATCGTGACTAAAAATGTTATTCTTAATTTCATTGTAGTTTTGGCGACATGGCCTACATTACCAAATAAAGTCTGTCTGTCTGTCTGTCTGACCTAATGTAAGTAAATATGAATTCAACTCTCTTGTAATATTCATGTTGTAGGCATACAGGTCATTTACCGTACCTTACCATTCCCTTGTTGATGTTAAAATCACAAAGGCTCTGTGACATACCGCAAAATATCCGTAGAAACAAATCACAAAGACTCCACTCTCACTGTAACCAAGTTCCCTACAAGTGATGTCAAGGACGATGATTCAGCGTCAAATGCTGTCAGATCTTCATCGAATGTCTGGCAAGGTGACATGGCGACACCCTGGAGACCTGGAGGAATACACGCCCAGGAACATTCGTTCCGTTTAGTGGAGGATCAGTCACCATGTGGGTTGTCTGTTCCATGGCTCAAGGCTGGTTACTATGCACGGGAATCTGAGTTAGAGACACCAACGTCTTATGCTGGATCTAACTGTTCTACCACGTTGCAATTATCACCACATTGGCAGCCAGCTCGGACGACAACGCGTGACGCATGGTTCTATCACTAGAACGTCATCACAGTCTTTTGTCAATCTTTATTTCGTACTGAAGAGGCCACAGGCCTTTAGTACATATACATATATAATGGGGAATTACATAAATAAATATATTTACATTACAGTGATAAAACTTTTGTTCTATACAACATTGCAATGTGGATGAACATGGCAAGATTTTGTAATATATTTTGATTTTTACTGCTTATAAGGGTAGAGAATTTTATGATGCTTGGGTGGATATAGTAATATCTTTTAATGTATTTACATCGTATTGAATTATATGATGGACAGATGAGGAGAAAGTGATATTCATCTTCGATTTCATTTAAACGACAAAGTTTACATATTCTCTCTTCTCTTTTAACATTTTTATATCTGCCGCTTTCAATCAACAAATCGTGAGATGAACATCGGAATCTTGCTAGTGATCGCCTAAATTTCTTTATATTAACACATGATAAGTATACTTCATTGAATAAATCTTTTTTAAATTTTGAATAGTAAAAACATTTACTTGACAAAGATATTTTCTCACACCATGTTTGAAGATATATGTCTTTAAGTCTTATGGTTAACGATTGAATGAATGACGTATGTGATTCTACATATTGTGCATTCCAAACGTTTCCGAAGCCAATAGAGAATAAGAAGTTCTTAACATGAGATGTCCAATTTCTTTGTCCATTTCATCATACAATAACATCATATTATAACATTTTTTTTCGGTAACCGATATGAAGGCATATTTAACAGTTTTAACCAATATTTGACAACTTTTATGCTTGTAAACAAGTGCATTGGATATCTGCCACATTCACCGTAAACTACTGCATTAACTGTATTCAATTTTAACACCAAGATATTTCTTGCATGCATACAAGTGTATTCTTTCTATTTGATGAAAGTCTGCTAATCCCCAGATTTCTGCTCCGTACGTCAAAATTGGGTTTATCTTTGCATCAAAAATCTTAAAAAAGGTTTTGTAACTAATATCTCCAAGTGTACTTACTGTCTTCATAATACCAATAAGTGCCTTTTGCGCTTGGAGCGAGGCATATTTGACATGCATGTTCCAAGACAAACCATTGGTAAAATACAATCCCAAATATTTATAATAGCTAACACAGTCTAGATGTATACCATTAAACAACCACTTTTCTTTTTTAGAAAGTTTACCTCCCTTTTTAAAGACTATGATTTTTGTTTTCTCTCTGTTTACTGTTAATTTCCATTTTATCGCAGTAATGTTCGAGTTCATTTATTTGATTTTGAGGCCACTAACGGTGCTTGAAAACAACACAATATCGTCTGCAAACAACAGAAGGAAGATTTTAAATATTTCTGGGTGAAGTTGTATGCCACTTGAACAATTAGTTTCGATTTGAACAGCAAGCTCATTGATGAAAAATGAAAACAGAAAAAGGGCTAAGTATACATCCTTGCCTCACACCAAGTTTTAATTCGAACGTTTCCGAAAATTCTTGATTATTTTTAACACATGCCTTCACGTTCTCATACATATTAGTCAAAGTTTACTCATTTTGTTACTGAGACCATGATGTTGAAATAAAGACCAAAGCTTGTTGCGTTGGACAGAGTCAAAGGCTTTCGCAAAATCTACAAATAGGGCATATACTTTTCCTCCTTTAAATTCAAATATCTGTGTATTATACTTTGTAAAATAAACATGTTATCAACAGTGGTATATCCATGTCTAAATCCAGCTTGCGATTCATTTATCTTATCCATTGTATCTCCCCAGCTTACAAGTCTCTTATTAACTATAAAAGTGAAAATTTTACTAAATATACTAAGTAATGTTATTCCTCTATAGTTATTTGGGTTATTTGCATCACCATGTTTATGGATCGGAACAATGATACCAATCGTCCAACATTTTGGGAAAGTACCATTTTCCAATATGATATTAAATAGTAGTTCTAGGTATGGAGCGATAAGGTCGGACGAGTGTTTAAATAATTCTTGATATCATTCCATCAAATCCTGGTGATTTGTTCGATTTAAGATTGTCAATACTTTCAAAATATCTTCTCTAGTGATTGGTGAATCAAGTATATCTGCCGTAAGTTCTGAATTTTGCCGGCTCAGGTTGGTCTGCTCTATATTGTCATGATAATTATGGTCATTTTTATTATCTACTGTATGAACACCACAAAAGAGTTGCCCAAAGTGTGCCAACCAATCGTGTATCTGAATATTGTTTTGCCTTACTTGATGGTTATTTAAACGTTTAAGTTCAGACCAGAAATGTTTGGAATTAGATATGCTATTTTCTATTGTTATTCGTTTTCTCTAAAATAGTCAGTACGTTTTTCTTGCAAAGTGCATTATATTGGTTTCTTACGATGCAATATTGATCAAATGAATGCTTGTCTTTACATTTCCGGAACTTATTGAGAAATTTGCATCTTTCGGTTTTAGTTTTTCGCAATCTGAGTCAAACCAACTTTTCAAGTATGCTTTTTGATCGACCAACTTTTTTTCTCATACAAGAAGCCGCTGAACAGATCGCATCTGTCATATATCGTATACTTTCATCTATACTAGTGAAAGCACAATCAACAGATTTATCTAGCAATTCCTGAACGTTTTCAGATAGCAAATTTTCCTGAACTGTCCTGACTTATCATTATCCCAAGTAAACCTGTACGTAATTTCAGATCTTTTATCATGTGTATCAGCTTTTCTATTATGATTTGATTTTATTCGTAATATAATGGGAAGATGGTCTGATTCTATGCGTGATTGTATACTGAAATCATTTACATAGTCAAATAATGCTGCTGACGAAATAACATAATCAATAACACTGGTACCATTCAGACCTATGTAAGTAAAATCTCCGAGTTGTGCATCACTGCCACAACGACCATTCATAATATGAATATTAAAAATGGAGCACATGTCAAGAAGTGTTTTACCAAACCTGTTTATAACCTTGTCGGCGGAGAACCGTTTAAGATGGAAATAGTCTATAAGAAAGTCCCAGTACGAATGGTTTTGAGTTTCAGTGTATTCCAGCAGATCATCCTCGATAAAATCGGGGTCTATTCCGGTACGCGCATTGAAATCTCCACCACACAAGATATAGCAGTCTGGTACAGAAGAGACAATTGATAATAGGTTATCCTGAAATAAATTTACACCATTATTACATAGTGGTGAGTATTTATCATACCAAGTGGATGCTTCAGGCTGTACATATACACAAGAGTACAAAATATCTTTGTCGAGGTGAAACAGTGTATGGTCAAACATGATAAATATAGCGTTTTCTGTTACTTTAGACCATTTCATGTAATCATAAAACTCTTTCTTTATCAGTACAACGATACCCCGGAAGGTCTCCCTTATTAGATATTTTTGTGCATTTTTCAATCAACTTAAAATCACTGAAAATATTTTCTAGGTCTAAGTCAAGCGACCAAGTTTCAGTAATACCAATTATATCAAGTGATTTGATATAATCTACGAAACAAGCGTCTGTAAGTTTTGCACGATACCGGAAATGTTCCAGAAAATAAAATTAACCGTTTCACAAGCATTTTCACAATCGTCAGTCTCATTCATAACACTTTGATGCGTCAAAGAAAGTCTCACATGATCCTGGCCCTGGCCACCTCCCTAGCGGGTGTGTGTCTCTGTCAGTGGGTCGCGATGACGATCTCAGACCCTGTCTCGTGCCCCCGCAGTCTCGGTCTCCGCGATTGTCCGACCTCGGTTTACTCCGAGTGTCCCCAGATCTACTTTGGTCTTCCTTAGGGTCCTGCATTATCTTGCCCCCTTATAGTAGAAGCGGGTGTCGGGGTGTGCATCTCTCAGGCGGTTGAGTTCTTTTCGCTGATAGGGTGGTGAGATCATTGGCTATACCAACACCCTGCTCTTTAAGTACACTCCTCAATTTGACAGAATGCCACTTATCCTCCCAGTGGTTCATACGGACGATAATCGGTCTTGTCTTTTCGCTCTTTTGCCGATCCCATGGGCTCTCTCAATGTCTCTAGGTGTGAGGGTGGGAGATCTTTAGTCACTCGCTTTATTGAGAATATCGATTACTTTGTTCTTGCTTTCTGTGTAGGTCTCATTATCACCAGTTTCCTGGACATTATATAACACCATGTTATTCCTCCTGCTACGCTGTTCCTGATCCTCTAGACGTGAGTCTAGATTGTCTAATTGTGTCTCTATATCTGTTGTTTTATCATTTAAAGTGTCAATATCCATTCTAATGACATCTTGTTCTTGTTTATTGGTGTAGATTTCTTCTCTTAGTTCATTGATGTCTAATTTTATAGATTTTATGTCCTCTTTAACCGAACAAATATCTTTAGAAAGTCTATTTTCCGAGTCCTTTATCTGCCGGAGAATTACCCTCTGTACCTCGTCTAAATCGGTGGTAGGTCCCGGGTTTGTCTCGACATCTCCAGAGAGAAGAATAATGGGTGATCTGACATTATTCGCAGGGAGGGGTGGGGGTAGGAACGGACGAGTACGATCGATACTGAGCAGGGGTGTGCTATCCGTGACGTCACTGCTTGGACACAAATGTAAACAAACAGTTTCTGGGTGGCAAGACTCACTCGGGTAGTCTATGTAGCTCGCACTCTGTTCAATATATCGAATCAGGGAGAATGATAAGATGAGATGCACAGACAAAAACACAAAACATGCGTTGAGTCGGAGCGGCATGTCAGAGCCAGCCGTGAACGGTGTATACCTGTCAACATGGCTGATGTGTCGGGTACCACTAGGGTGTGAAAAAGTCCCAATCCTTGCTCTGTAGAGCACTATATCTATCATTTTTCACATGAAACTCTTCACTGGTCCCTTATGGATGTATACGATATAGTTTTAGATTCTGGTGATGTGTGGATTATTATTTACCCGATGTTTTCCCTGACTGCTCTTTTTCCGTGACTCGTCTCTAGGGGCGCATAACTCCATGTCATCACAGTCATCACAGGGTCCACCTATGTCCACTGTAGTCCAGGTCCAAAATGAGTGAGTGAGTTGCGTTTTACGCCGCTTTTAGCAATATTCCAGCAATATCACGGCGGGGGACACCAGAAAATGGGCTTCACACATTGTACCCATGTGGGGAATCGAACCCAGGTCTTCGGCGCGACGCGCGAACGCTTTAACCACTGAGCTACCCACCGCCCCGATACATCAATGAATTCCTGTGGTACAAACTAAGAAGCGCGACCAGTCGGAAGCTACTTTACAGGAACCGAATGTATGAAGCCCATAGTGATATCAGACTGGTGTCCCCCACAATGAAATTGCATGAATATTGATAAAAGTGGCGTAAACTATACTTGCCATTTAGAAAGTGGTCAAATGTAACATATGTTACTCTTTCTCAGTAAAGTACAGATTCTAGTACTTTTCTGTAAATGTCACTGTGTATGCATAACTTTCGGCCGTGGGAGCCGTGCCAATTTACATATATCAGAAGTGTACACAAAGTCCGCAGTGGAGACTACCAGTTGTCCGACTTCCATTTGTGTGGAAGCCGCGGTGGCTGAATACGTTAGACGGTTGACTTTGTGTGCTGGCGATTAGGTGCCTGACTCTGAGGGTGCGAGTTCGAATCCCGGATGAGTGAATGAGTTTAGTTTTACCCCGCGTTCAGCAATATTCCAGCCATATGGCGGTGGTCGGTAAATAATCGAGTCCGGACCAAACAATCCAGTGTTCAGCAGCATCGATCTACGCAATTGGGGATACGATGACATGTGTCAACCACGTCAGCGAGCCTGACCACCCGATCCCGTTTGTCGCCTCTTACGACAAGAATGGGTTCCTGAATATCAATTCTAATCCGGATCTTCACGGGTACCTGTATCTGAGGAAAATACCCAAATATGACGCTGACCTCAGTGTGATGTAAAGGATAAAACGACTCCGATAAAACACGACCTCGGTTTTACAATCTCGACCAAGACCGAGGAGGAGTGTTTTATCCGACTTATGAACCGTCATGAATGCAAAACACAAATATATGTATTATTTTCAATTTGTGCATGTACTGAGCAGAACATCATTGATGGAACAGCCCGCAAATGATGGAACAGCCTGTGTCAACTGGGATGCGACTGGCAGCCAACACTTTGCCTCGCACGTACTCTGCATCGCGCTACCCGTGTCCTGCACTTGCGCTGCCCGCAGTACCCGTCTTGTGAGGAACGCATGGTTCATACTGACAAACAATCTCATTCGTTCACAGCGATCCTTCGTAGCCTACCAAACTAGAGAGCGAAGGGTTACGGGTTCGAAACCAGTTATTGCCACTTATTGAAGTTTTCAATAATGAGATATTTTACGATCAGTCATAGCATAAATAATCATCATATAATGAAATATTTCAAAACCTCATATTAGGTTAAATAACGACCATTTGAAAACCTAGCTTATGAAATGGTCGAAATTTAACCTGATATGAGGTTTCGAAAACGTACTTCAAAACCTGGGGTTAGAAATGATCAGTGCAAAGTCACGGCAGAGGTCTACCCGATTCTGGAAGGAACCTACTTTACTGCAGATAAAATCGAAGATAGGTTTATAAACATGTCTCGCTAATACGTGATGGCATGTCAGTTCAAGAACATGGTGTTTAGCCGAATGTTCACCAGTACAATGCCAAATCTCGTGATCCAGCGTGGTACAGGGAGGCGAAACTGAGGAAAGATAAAACAATTTTCGTCAAACAGTTACTGAACGTCATTAGGTAATTGATTTTGGTTTCGAATTTCAGTGTCAATATTATATATGACTTGTAAACATCAACAAATGTATATTTACATTGACAGCTTAGGGCCTGTATAGTCGTGACGTCACGTTTGAATTGTTTCCGGATTAGGGCTGGGACGGTGGAAAAATGGAATCGAGTACCCGCATGTACTTGCCCGAATCGGGAATCGAGTACCCGGAAAAGTAAGAAATGCAGCGCTTCTGTCAACTTTCTGAACATTCAATCACGAGTATTATAGAAAACTTGAAAGGATGGCAATAAGACATTAATACAGACCTTAGGCTATTTAATTTACGTCTGTTTAACCAATATAAAGAGTAACACCATTACTTACATTCCTCGTTAAAACACAGAACTTTTCGTTTCTGCTGTTACTGTAATTTGACTGCTCATGCGCAGAAAAATTACAGTCGTTAATAATAACCTTCATTAATCGGACAATACAATGATGTAAATGTGTGTTACGTCAATTATGAAAAACACAAGATATTATCTGCCCTTGTCATCTTTCCGGGTACTCGATTCCAAGAAATAGGACTCGATTCCAGCTGTACCCGACCCGGATTCGAGTACCCTAGTACCCGTCCCACTCTATTCCGGATGTATACACTTGTTTGGCTTGATGTATGCCCCGAGATTTGTAAAAGATTGGTGCTTAAGATACCATCAGGTCAGACAATGAGTTTAGTCAATCTAAACGTTATTTCAGTAAAGTCGCTGTGTCAGCTCAGTTTGTTAGGAAAGACATGCCGGGCTCTGCTGTAATATTACAAAAGGAAAATATAATTCATTTTAGCCGAACCGAAGGCGATTTTAAATATAGCTTCCGTGACGCCTTGTCTTAAAATTAGTCCATACTTTGTCTCAGTGTGTGTCAGTATCTGTTTATTTTGACACCTTGAAAAGATACGTCAAGACACTGTGCCGTCGTATTATAAATATCTTTATGTTTCTAATTAATACTTCCCATTGTCGGTGAGTGAGTGAGTGAGTTTAGTTTTTCGCCGCTTAGCAATATTTCAGCAATATCACGGCGGGGGACACCAGAAATGGGCTTCGCACATTGTATCAACGTGGGGAATCGAACCCGGATCTTGAGCGTGACGAGCGAACCACTAGGCTACCCCACCGGCCCCATAGTCAGTGAATGACCCCCAGATAAGATATGAGTTGTTATAAGTAACTGTCTGTTACTACATTTGATGCGTCCGTCTCTAATTCATGGACTGCACTATCGGCGTTGGATTTGCCATGTTAAGTAGTTATCTGACTTCTGCACATTTTAAAACTGCATTGAGTGTACATGATAAGCATCTGATTGTATAACCGTTTAAATGAACACTACTAACTATTAGTCTCGAATATGTCATGCTTCTAACACATTTTGTGCAAGGCAACTGCTAAGCAAGGCTTCTTTGACAGTTTGAAGACTTTTTTCTGGTTCAAATCTAAAAAATTGATTCACAAAATTACCAAAGAAAAAAACATGTCAAAACAACTTTTGCCTGATGCCATGAGTCCATTATGTCCTTTTCTGTCACATGTTTGAACTACGTCAAAGAATAAACCCTCAATGTAATAACATGACAATCGAAAGTCAGGCGCTAACTGTTCCATACCAAATAAGGGCGTTAGGAGTTAACAATTATGTTTTGAATTCACTTTAATGCAAGGGGACCTGACGGTACATCACAACAAACAACAACGTTTGAATCGTGTTTCATTCATTTACTCGGTAATCCTGTAATCACCATCCATGTTCAAAATGCATTGTTCACACATGTAGTGTAAACTGATCGGACAAGTTCGCAGACCACTATCCCCACCCTGGACTCCATGAGGCTCGCCGTTTGAATGACCGGAGTGACGTCATCACATCTGTCTCTATGAGGAAGTGACCACTATCCCCATGGTTCAATCTCGCAGTGTGATTTTGCCATGTAAAACAGAAAATACAAGATTTGACTTCTACGGATACAAGATGTGTTCAGACAGATCAAATATTATATTTAACAAATAAATAGATACAGCTTATGGCAACTTTATTATGAATGTCCACATAAATAAAGATTTCCCTTGCAACTGTTTGCAGTTAATAATTCCGCTTTATGACTCTTAACTGTAACTAACAGCATAAAGAAACCGTTTTGTATTCCAATATGACTGTAACCGTGTCCACTTTATACATCGAACTTGTATTGTGATTTATACTACAACAAAAATATCCTATATACCTTTCAAATTAGTCCAAGTAAAATAGAAAAAGCACAGCTTTTATCTTTACAAGCAATTTCAGAGAGTAAAACGAAGTGCTATTATTAATGCGCATTAAAACACACGTACGAGCAAGGTAAAAGAAAGCAAAACGAAGTGCTATTATTAATGCGCATTAAAACACACGTTCGAGCAAGGTGAGAAAATAAAACGAAGTGCTATTATTAAAGCGCACTCAAACACGTTCGAGCAAGGTGAGAAAGTAAAACGAAGTGCTATTATTAAAACGCATTAAAACACACGTTCGAGCAAGGTGAGAAAGCAAAACGAAGTGCTATTATTAAAGCGCACTCAAACACGTTCGAGCAAAGTAAGAAAGCAAAACGAAGTGCTATTATTAAAGCGCATAAAAACACACGTTCGAGCAAGGTGAGAAAGTAAAACGAAGTAGTAGTATTAAAGCGCACTCAAACACGTTCGAGCAAGGTGAGAAAGTAGAACGAAGTGCTATTATTAAAGCGCACGCAAACACACGTTCGAGCAAGGTGAGAAAGTAAAACGAAGTGCTATTATTAAAGCGCACTCAAACACGTTCGAGCAAGGTGAGAAAGTAAAACGAAGTGCTATTATTAAAGCGCACTCAAACACGTTCGAGCAAGGTAAGAAAGTAGAACGAAGTGCTATTATTAAAGCGCATTCAAATACGTTCGAGCAAGGTGAGAAAGTAGAACGAAGTGCTATTATTAAAGCGCATTCAAATACGTTCGAGTAAGGTGTGAAAGTAGAACGAAGTGCTAGTATTAAAGCGCACTCAAACACGTTCGAGCAAGGTGAGAAAGTAAAACGAAGTGCTGGAATCAAAGCGCACGCAAACACACGTACGAGCAAGGCGAGAAAGTACAATGAAGTGCTGGAATCAAAGCGCACGCAAACACACGCAGACACAAACGCTCATGGACTTCACTTCACAAACCAAGACATCAACAAAACATCAATACACACAAGATGTCAGGCACTCATGTGTTGTATATTCTATTCCAGATTGGTATTTTATAATTCAAGGTAAACGCTTTGCAGTTGAAGACATGTAATTCGACAGGCTAACCAAGCACTTTATTTAGTGATTATGTTTCCATAACCCTGAGAAACAAACCACGCCCACAAACAGACTATCGTTCACTGACTGGCTGAGAGTAGAGTGGGCGGTGTTTGCCTTAAATTAGAGCGCTTTTCGACGTTTATGCTAATGAAAATATTATTGATAATTTGCATGAGAATATAATATATCATGCGTTAATAGATAAATTTACTTATAAACCTCTGCGCACATTTTATGCAGATCCGCTAGATGTCATGCACATACGCCAAAACACTGACGTCATTTGTTCAATAAAACAGGAAAGTGTTTGAATTTTGCATTATCAACTAATTTCCATTGGATGCACTGCCAGTACTCACAGTCACATTCACAGCTTCTGTTTGAGGACGTCCTTGACCCTATCGTGACCTTGCATAACGCCACCCCGTCTCTGTACAGTAACATTTCCAGGTAGCAAGGTCATCAATGCTGACGTCACACTGTGAGGCGGCAAAGCTACCGTCAGACGTGCACGTGCGCACCGGCAGATACGACAGGTTCATCTCGTGAAGCACGGACTTCAGGTGCGAGATATTAGTGAGGGTGCGTAAAAGAGAAATGGAACTGTCTGTGACGTCGGATTCGTTGATGAGCTTGACGGTCGTGCTGAAAAGTTGTTTTTGTCTTTGGCATAGTGTCAGAGTTTCTGGAACAAATTACGTAATAACATTACGCGCAATAAATGATAAAAATATAACAATATGCAAATATGTAAGTGTTCACTTAACGTGTAACCTGCATGGCCCGGTCATGGAACTTCACCACGCCGGTGACAAACAACGTACCCTCGGTCCGGTTTAGTAAAGTCACATTTGGCGTTCGCGCAATTTGGAACCAGAACCCCGGATGGGGCTCAACTCAAAAAAGTACTAGACTTTATATTTAACTAAGAAAGTGTAATCCCAAATATAACGTGTTACATTTGATCACTTTCTAAATGGCATTGTGTAATCATAGCTTTCGGCCGTGGGAGCCGTGCCAATTACCACTTATCAGAGGGTACACAAAACCCGCAGTCTAGACTACCAGTTGTCTGACTTCCATTTTGTTGAAGTTGCGGTAGATGAGCGGGTTAGGCGGCTGACTTTGTGTGCTGGCGATTAGGTGCCTGACTCTGAGGGTGTGAGTTCGAATCAGGATGGGGCTCAACTCCAAAAGTACTAGAATTTGTACTTTAGGAAGAAAGTGTAATTCCAAATATAACATATGTTACAAAACTGGTTCTTGAATATACGCTTGTCACCGGAAATGTGGCACCGGAAGTAAGCTGGGCCCGTCTCGCATATCGCAAACTTTAAGGGAGCTGAAAACTATCTTAGTACTGGAACTAGGCCCTATTGGGTATTGACTGTTGTTTATTGATCATTTATTCTGAGAACGCAGAAAACGTCTTCTTTATGTCTGAATCAGACAAATCATCACACAAAACCTAACCATCCTTACAACGTAACACCACTACACTGTAAAAATATAGGTTAGGACTTCATAGTCATAGGTAGCTATTGATCTAATTCTACATCAGCCAAAGAAATTGCAGCTTTCTCTCGCAAGACATCACAAACCGTAAACATTCTATTTAGTTCACATATTCAAAAGAACAACCAATCATTACAAGTTGATTATAGCGTGCTTCCTTCCGCGACTTCCAGTATTTGTATGTCTTTGTGAGCAGTAACACTTTCTACAAGTCCATTTGGCTCAAAAGCGGACCGATGAAATGCAATCTAACTCGAAAACTAATAAACATAACATACTAAATGAAACGCTGATCATAATCAAAACATCCTACCCACTCTGTGAGGTTTTGCAGAATTTTTGTCCTAAAATAATAAAGTTGTTTAACGAAGGAGGTGTGCAGAGAAAGGGACAGCCAGGTGTTCGAGAAGCACGTTCACAGACAAAGTTATTTATTCATTCACCTGTGCTGTGCCGTCTCCATACGTTCTCTAACACCTGGCTGTCCCTTTCTCCGCACTCCTCCCTCGTAACAAATAGTGAAATGTGACAATATTTTAATGATAGTTTGTTAAACAACTTGATTATTTTTAGGAAAAAAATTCTGCAAAAAACTCACAGAGATGGTCTGATGTTTTGATTATGATCAGCGTTTCATTGAGTATTTTATGTTTATTAGTTTTCGAGTTATTCATCGGTCCGCCTTTGAGCCAAATGGACTATAGGATAACAATGGCTGTCATCAGCCACTTATTCTGGTATTGTAAACATGTCAACTCTTTATGGACTGATGTTCAAAATTGGATAAACAATGCTGCAGAAATTAGAATAGCTTTATTTTGGACATCCGAATAAAAAAGTTGTTTAGCAAACGATCATTATTTTGCTGTCACTTCTTACGAGGGGGACCACTTGCTGGTAGAATAACCAGGTGTGCGAGCGAGTTGTACGTGTGAAATTGAAATTTCACTGCACACGCCTGTTGATTACCCGGCTGTTCTACCAGCAAGTGCCCACCCCACCCCACCCCCACCCCCTTCGTAACAAATGGTGAAAAGTGACATCAAAATAATGATCGTTTGCTAAACAACTTTTTATTCGAGTGTCCAAAATTATGAGACAAATCATCACATTTGGTCTGATGATTTCACGTGACTGTGCAAAATTTGGTTTTGTTGCAGTAATTAGATTTTGTGTTAGTGAGCAATTCATCGGTCTAAAATGAAGTTAAACGGACTATACCTGAGTGTTACCTACTCAGACATGACATCACACTTACTGTTCTCGCCTTGGTAGGCAGGTTACACATAGGGCCCCAGTGGGTATCTGGACATTGACACAGCTCCCCGTTGGCGATTTTACCAACACAAACACCAGAACTTGTGAACACCCACACAAGTTGTAATTGTTAACTTCTCTGTACAATGTTGCACAAATCCACTCTGAAATAACAATTGATTGTATTATCATATTCACAATATGACAAGTAGCAAATGAGTGGATTTAAGTTTACGGAACAACTGACAAGCGTAAATGAAATCTTCTGATTAGGCTCTGTTAGGAAACAATGATATCAAATTCAAATTGATATTATAAATTGTTTATTAGTCACGAGGGCTTTTGGTTTCAAACTGATCGCAATCACGAGGGCTCAGGGAACATAAACAAACATAGTGGAAACATCAACACATGGGCCCGGGGGATCAGTGAACAACGTATTAACCTTACTGAACACCTCAATGTTAATTCTGAACTGTTTGAAGCACTGGTATAAGCACTCATAATAAGGAGTACCAGAATTTGGCAATAAGCCAATACCGACCAGAAAAACATATTTAGAGTTATCTCCCTTCCATCGATTTGCATTCGCAAAACATTGGTAATTTCTGTACATCATACGTGACTCAATTATTCGAGAGAAAGAATTACTAACATGAAGTACCAAATGAGTTCACACAGTTCGGCATTCCCAGCGGGTTACATAGAAAATGTTACTAGTTTGTAACCGGGGTACATTGAAACTAATTGAATCAGCCAATCAGAAAACGACATTTATGTGTGAGGTAAGATAATTGTGAATGTCCAGCTCAACACTTATACCCTTTAAACTGACTCACTGTGAAAATGTCTACAATCATAAAATGAAGTCTAAATTGGAGTTATAGAAATACATTGAAAAAGAAAGTACTAAATCAAAATGGCATCTGAGAAATTCCTGCGATCCGACGAATCAATGGAACCAGCTGCAGGTGAGTGAGTGAGTTAAGATTTAAAAGTCACATCGGCAATATTTCAGCTATATCGTGACTAAAAGTAGTTCTAAATTCATAATACATACATATTCCATATGAAACCCTGTCGACGAAAGGCAGTAAAACCACTAGATTATCACAGATTGAGTGAGTGAGTGAGTGAGTTAATATTTAACGTCACATCGGCAATATTTCAGCCATATCGTGACGAGAACAGATTGACGCTGAATTGGAATACATGCATGTTATAAAAACCTGTCGACGAAGGACAGTAAAACAACAAGAATATCAATACAATTACAACTAAAACAAGTGTGGAAAGTTAAAACTGATAAAGCTTTATTTGGACAATACAATATAAAACAGGCCAATGGAACCAGGGGTAATCAACGTCTTCTCTCTCTGATGGAACTTATTACTTTAGCAGCAGGGACTTTAGCGTCATGTATGGGTGGTGGAACAGTGAAGGGCAGCTGTTTGAAGGATATGAAATGCTGTCTTACTTTCACAGTTCCTCCCAAAGTAGCCATCACGACAGGCGCAGGTATAGGTTAGTGGTCCCATGTCCCACACACACAGCGCTATTCTCACATGGACTTGACTCATTACGGATCTGACAAGAAACAAATACATGGTTACGTATACTTTCTCTGTTCACCCAGCAGAAAATAGGCACCTGTGGGGAACATGTGACTAAATTATAACCTAGCACCTCACTGGCAGGGTAGGCTATCCGGGGTAATAATAGTCAGATTATTAGTGCCATGAGCATTCACCTGGTGAATTGAGTCTAGCTACCATATAAATGCACTTATTATTATTATGTTTTACAGATTAAAGATTGTATGCAGCAGAGAGGGTTCGGGTGATCCTGGCATCAGCTCAGGGCCCTGCCCCCTCTACACGCACCAGCCCAGACAGCGAATAGGACTTCACCCAGGAAAGACTGCCCAGTCGAACCCACCAAAATCTTTCCAGAGAATATGTAGACTCCCCAACACTGCAGCCTTCTGCATTACCCAGAGTGTCATAAGGGCTGTGCACCGGGTGGAGAACCCAGGCACTCTCCAGATCTGCGCCAAGAGATCAGGGAGGTACCAAACCAAGGACACCGAGAACTATGGGGAGTCTGACGACAGTGCACTTGGGGTGCAAGCAAAGACATTTCAAAGGCGAGGAGGTCCGCATATTTATTCATGCTTTTACTGAATCTTGCCAATCACGTTGCTGTCAAAGGAAAAGAAAATTCAATGATATAAATAAATTCATTGGCTTTATCAAAAGAACAAGATCAGGTTTGTTGGCTGGAATTATTCTGAGAGGCTGTGTATGGGCCTATTTCAAAGACGCTTGAACGCATCATTTTCCATGACGCCCTGGACATGTTCAATATGGTTCTATGGATGGACCTCGGAGTCAACAGGCATGGCGAAGACATGTTCTGATGTCCATTCAAACCTCAGTCTGAATGTAATAATTAGTGCATCGAGTGACAATGTGTATACAGATTGACAACTTATTCCTGCATCTACCCACACATGACACACAGCACACCTGTATCTACCCTCGTGACAGACACTGCCCTGCATCTACCCACATGACAGACATCAACCATGCATCTACCCTCGTGACAGACATCACCCATGCATCTACCCACGTGACAGACAGTTACTCCTGCATCTACCCACATGACAGACAGCACTCTTGCATCTACCCACATGACAGACAACGCTCCAGCATCTACACACATGACAGACATCACTCCAGCATCTACCCACATGACAAACGGCACTCCTGCATCTACCCACATGACAGACAGTACTCCAGCATCTACCCACATGACAGACATCACTCCTGCATCTACCCACATGACAGACATTACTCCAGCATCTACACAAATAACAAACAGCACTCCTGCATCTACCCACATGACAGACAGCACTCCAGCATCTACCCACATGACAGACAGCACTCCTGCATCTACCCACAAGACAGACAACACTCGATCATCTACCCACATGACAGACAGCACTTCTGTATCTACCCACATGACATACAGCACTCCAGCATTTACCCACATGAGAGACAGCACTTCTGTATCTACCCACATAACAGGCAGCACTCATGCATCTACCCACATGACAGACAGCACTTCTGTATCTACCCACATGACAGACAGCACTTCTGTATCTACCCACATGACAGACAGCACTCCAGCATCTACCCACTATATATATGGTTATCTCACACACACACACACACACACACCATACGACGAACTTGTCCCACGATGTAGACGTACCTGATATTTGACAGTGTAAGAATCCAGCAGTCAGAATTAAAACTGACACAGTGGCTTCTTGTATTCGTTTCATGACCTGAAACTTTCATATTTAAAAAATATTAACTCACTATTTTCAAGATACATAATCTTTTATGAGCGTAATTTTTATTTAGGACACACTTGTCAGTTTAACCAGAATCATTTTTTTTGAAAGAAAGAATATATAGTTAAATTACTTTTACGCTTCAATAGCTTTTAAGTCGCCACCACCCATATTTACCACCCCTCCTCCCCAGTCCCGAGTCCCTGGGGCGGTGGGGTAGCCTAATGGTTAAAGCGTTGGCTCGTCACGCCGATGACCTGGGTTCGAATCCCCACATGGGCACAATGTGTGAAGCCCATTTCTGGTGTCTGGCTTATCATGTGAGACTATATGGCTTTCATGGAATGATCCGTCTATAAATGTGTACACAATATACTACCTGCCCAGAAAGAGGCGACTATAGTGTGAGCTGTCGTATGCATATTTGGTGAAAATCAACTTCTCACCTCTGATGTGTCTTGCCCTTTGCTGTACGTCTCAGATGGAAATTAACCACCCAGGTCACCATAACCTTGGACAATACAGCTTGGCAGAAAATATGATTTTCACTTTTTTTTATTTTACCGAAAACTATGTGGAACAAGTACAGGGTTCATGTTCAGCTGAATGTAAATTAGTATAGTTTAATTTTCAAAGAATAATTTCTGACTATGCTGACAAGATTGATGTAGTGGATTCATCTGGAATCAGCCTGGAGTGGTATTCAGAACAAACTATAACCTTCAACCTAACTTCAGGGCGGTGGGGTAGCCTAGTGGTTAAAGTGTTCGCTCGTCACGCCGAAGGCCCGAGTTCGATTCCCCACATGGGCACAATGTGTGAAGCCCATTTCTGGTGTCCCCCGCCGTGATATTGCTTGAATATTGCTAAAAGCGACGTAAAAATTAACTCACTCACTCACCTAACTTCAGGGGGTGTCACAGAAGTAGGGGGCATGGGGTCATGTGCTTATCATTCAGGGTCTGTTGCTTGTTATCATGTTTATAGTGCTTTGTTGTACTTATCATCATCATCAACTCAGTCAGTCAGTCAGTCCCGATTCCCCATCCCCAATATCAAACGGTCGGTCCTTATTACGCCCGCGAGAATTCCACGCGTAACAAGCAATAATTTGAATAGAATGCTGAAAGTAGTATACGTTAGATAAGCTTTTTTACATACACGACTTGACATTACTTTATAATTCTCTATTATCAATTAAGCTATATACTCACTTCAGCCTCCTCTGGCAATGTTCCCTCATTAGGTACTGCAAATGCACGCACGAGATTGGTAATTTTCTGGAACTGGAAGAAAACACATTCACGCCCTTGGAAGGATTGACAGCACTGTGATCAGTGTAGCTGTTTTCAGCCCCCGTTGCTTGATATACAAGTAGGTAAATGTACACTTTGTAAGGATGTCCCAAATTGATTTGCCAGTCGGCTATGTTAAGTATCCAGTCATGACTAATACGAACAATACCCTGAGAAATCAACGTATTCATTATTCAAACATGTCATATTCAATGCACACTCAGGGTTGAATAGGCAAGTTTAAATTTAGATGTTTCCTTGACATTTAGGGCACTATAGACTATAGCTTGTTCAGCCTGTCAGACTACATTAGAGTTGCTACCGTGGAGATAAGGTCAAAAGTACAGGTGGTGGAAAAGAGAATAAATATTATTGCTTTACAGTTGTTGAAAGGCTTTTATACTCGAATGTGTGGTGCATAACAGTACTTCCTGCTTGACACTGCTGATGAGATTGAGGCTTGAATTGATTGATTGAGTTTAGTTTTACGCCGCATTCAGCAATATTGCATCTATATGGCGGCTGTCTGTAAATAATCGAGTCTGGACCGGACAATCCTGTGATCAACAGCATGAGCATCGATCTACGCAGTTGGGGTACGATGTCATGTGTCAACCAAGTCAGCGAGCCTGACCACCCGATTCCGTTAGTCGCATCTTACGACAAGCATGGGTTACTGAAGATCAGTTCTAACGTAGATTTTCACGGGTAGAATAGATTAGCAACAATGAAACACAACAACAATGTTACCATTACACAGGCACTTCCCGCTTGACAATGGTGATAAGATAGGCTTGAAACAGAACAACAATGTTACCACAGGCACTTCCCGCTTGACGCCAGCTCGGACGACAACGCGTGACGCATGGTTCTATCACTAGAGCGTCATCGCAGTCACCCCAGGGACCACCAAGAGTCCACTTCTAATTCATCAATGAGTGAGTGAGTTGGGGTTTACGCCGCTTTTAGCAATATTCCATCAATATCACGGCGGGGGACACCAGAAAATGGGCTTCACACATTGTACCCATGTGGAATCGAACCCGGGTCTTCGACGTGACGAGCGAACGCTTTAACCACTGAGCTACCCCACCGCCCCGATACATCAATGAATTCCTGTGGTACAAACTAGTGAGTGAGTGAGTTTGGTTTTACGCCGCTTTTAGCAATATTCCAGCAATATCACGGCGGGGGACACCAGAAATGAGCTTCACACAATGTACCCATGTGGGATTCGAACCCGGTCTTTGGCGTGACGAGCCAACGCTTTAACCACTAGGCTAAGAAGCGCGACCAGTCAGAAGCTACTTTACAGGAATCGAATGTATGAAGCCCTTATTCTGGTGTCCCCAACAATGAAATTGCATGAATATTAAAGTGGCGTAAAACTATACTTGCCATTTAGAAAGTGGTCAAATGTAACATATGTTATATCTGGGATTACACTTTCTCAGTAAAGTACAGATTCTAGTACTTTTCTGTAAATGTCACTGTGTATGCATAGCTTTCGGCCGTGGGAGCCGTGCCAATTTACACATATCAGAAGTGTACACAAAGTCCGCAGTGGAGACTACCAGTTGTCCGACTTCCATTTGTGTGGAAGCCGCGGTGGCTGAATACGTTAGACAGTTGACTTTGTGTGCTGGCGATTAGGTGCCTGACTCTGAGGGTGCGAGTTCGAATCCCGTATGGGACTCAGTCCAACAAAAGGACAAGACTCTGTACTTTACTGAGAAAGTGTAATCCCAAACAACATGTGTTTCACTCAAAACAAGCAAATTCTTTTTTAGTCACCACTCAAAGCAATCAAAATAGTCACAACGCATATCAAACACTTTAAACGCCGTTCAAAACGAACACATATTGCCCGGGACAACTCCAATCCCAACAGGTTTGCATGTTAAATGATATCTGATACATACACAGTTTGATTTTTATATATTGAATGGGTTTTGAGTTTTACTCCAGGAAAGGAGATTTCAAGAATATCCTGATTACCAAAATTTAGCATTCGTCTGATGTCCAAACAATTGAAACACACAGTGGCTGTCGGAAGCCATTCCAACACCTGAAGGTGGCCACATATAGTGTGGGTAACATGTTATTCCTGAAAGTACTGTCTTTGGGTTTCCAAACAAAAGATTTTCTATAAACGAATGTATCGTGGGTCTACCTTGTACATCTGCGAAATGGGCAAACCCGAGCATTTCTGTTCTTTCATATAGCACGTACATCTGAGTGAGCGAGTGAATGAGTTTAGTTTTACCCCGCGCTCAGCAATATTCCAGCCATATGGCAGTGGTCGGTATATAATCGAGTCTGGACCAGACAATCCAGTGATCAGCAGCATCGATCTACGCAATTGGGATACGATGACATGTGTCAACCATGTCAGCGAGCCTGACCACCCGATCCCGTTAGTCGCCTCTACGACAAGCATGGATTTACTGAAGATCAATTCTAGCCCGGATCTTCACGGGTCCCTGTATCTGAGGAAAATACCCATATATGACGATGATTTCAGTGTGATACATGATGACATGTCAGTTCAAGAACATGGTATTTAACAGATTGTTCACCAGTACAATGCCAAATCTCGTGATGCAGTGGTGAGGTGAGGTGAGGTGAGGTGGAATTGGGTTTTACGTCGTGCTTGAGAATATTTTGCTCATATGACGACGTGCATGCGTGTGTATGTGTACGTGCGGCTGCTTGTACTAGCCCAGACTGGTTTTATAGTGCTAGCCCACTGAGATACCATGTCGCAGTGAAGCATGAATACCCTACTCAGACACATTATACTGACTCTGAGCCGACCAGTCCTTGTTGTACCCATTAATGTCGAGCGCCAGACAGGGACCAACAAGTACCATATTCTAACGTCTTTTGGTATGACGCTGTCGGGGATCGAACCCCGACCTTCCGCTCTCTGGGCGGACGCTCTAACCACTACACCACGGAGGCGGTCGCACATCTTAAAACTGCATTGAGTGTAAATGATAAGCATCTGATTATATAACCTTTTAAATGAACACTGTTGGCTATTTGTCTCGAATATGTCATGCTTTGAACACATTTCGTGCAAGGCAACTACTAAGCAACGCTTCTTTGGCAGTTTGAAGACTTTTTCTGGTTCAAATGTAAAGAAATTCATTCACAAAATTATCAAAGGAAAAAATCATGTCAAAACAACTTTGCTTCACAAAATTACCAAAGATGCCAACTTTGAGTCCATTATGTCCTTTTCTGTCACATGTTTGAACTACGTTAAAGAATAAACCCTCAATTTAATTACATGACAATCGAAAGTCAGGCGCTAACTGTTCCATACCAAATAAGGGCGTTAGGAGTTAACAATTATGTTTTGAATTCACTTTAATGCAAGGGGACCTGACAGTACATCACAACAAACAACAACGTTTGAATCGTGTTTCATTCATTTACTCGGTAATCCTGTAATCACCATCCATGTTCAAAATGCATTGTTCACACATGTAGTGTAAACTGATCGGACAAGTTCGCAGACCATTATCCCCACCCTGGACTTCATGAGGCTCGCCGTTTGAATGACCGGAGTGACGTCATCACATCTGTCTCTATGAGTAAGTGACCACTTTCCCCATGGTTCAATCTCGCAGTGTGATTTTGCCATGTAAAACAGAAAATACAAGATTTGACTTCTACGGATACAAGATGTGTTCAGACAGATCAAATATTATATTTAACAAATAAATAGATACAGCTTATGGCAACGTTATTATGAATGTCCACATAATTAAAAGATTTCCCTTACAACTGTCTGCAGGTAGTAATTCCGCTTTATGACTCTTTACTGTAACTAACAGCATAAAGAAACCGTTTTGTATTCCAATATGACTGTAACCGTATTCACTTTATACATCGAACTTGCATTGTGATTTATACTACAACAAAAATATCCTATATACCTTTCAAATTAGTCCAAGTGAAAAAGAAAAAAGCACAGCTTTTATCTTTACAAGCAATTTCAGAGAGTAAAACGAAGTGCTATTATTAAAGCGCACGCAAACACGTTCGAGCAAGGTGAGAAAGTAAAACGAAGTGCTATTATTAAAGCGCACTCAAACACGTTCGAGCAAGGTGAGAAAGTAAAACGAAGTGCTATTATTAAAGCGCACTCAAACACGTTCGAGCAAGGTGAGAAAGTAAAACGAAGTGCTATTATTAAAGCGCACTCAAACACGTTCGAGCAAGTGAGAAAGTAAAACGAGCAAGGTGTTCGAGCAAGGTAAGAGTAAAATGAAAAGTAAAACGAAGTGCTATTATTAATGCGCACTCAAACACGTTCGAGCAAAGTAAGAAAGTAAAACGAAGTGCTATTATTAAAGCACGCACTCAAACACGTTCGAGCAAAGTGAGAAAGTAAAACGGTGAGAAAGAAAAGCAAAACGAAGTGCTATTATTAAAGCGCACTCAAACACGTTCGAGCAAGGTGAGAAAGTAAAACGAAGTCCTATTATTAAAGCGCACGCAAACACGTTCGAGCAAGGTAAGAAAATAAAACGAAGTGCTATT
This sequence comes from Haliotis rubra, assembly GCF_003918875.1. Classification (NCBI taxonomy): domain Eukaryota; kingdom Metazoa; phylum Mollusca; class Gastropoda; order Lepetellida; family Haliotidae; genus Haliotis; species Haliotis rubra. The sequence continues at coordinate 912,046 of NW_025767141.1, forward strand.
AATGCGCACTCAAACACGTTAAAGCGCAGTACTTAGTATTAAAGCGCACTCAAACACGTTCGAGCAAGGTGAGAAAATAAAACGAAGTGCTATTATTAAAGCGCACTCAAACACGTTCGAGCAAGGTGAGAAAGTAAAACGAAGTGCTATTATTAAAGCGCACTCAAACACATCAATTCGAGCAAGGTGAGAAAGTAAAACGAAGTGCTATTATTAAAGCGCACGCAAACACGTTCGAGCAAGGTGAGAAAGTAAAACGAAGTGCTATTATTAAAGCGCACCAAACACGTTCGAGCAAGGTGAGAAAGTAAAACGAAGTGCTATTATAAAAGCGCACTCAAACACGTTCGAGCAAGGTGAGAAAGTAAAACGAAGTGCTTGAATCAAAGCGCACTCAAAAACGTTCGAGCAAGGTAAGAAAGTAAAACGAAGTACTGGCATGAAAGCGCACGCAAACACACGTAAGAGCAAGGCGAGAAAGTACAATGAAGTGCTGGCATCAAAGCGCACGCAAACACACGCGCAGACACAAACGCTCATGGACTTCACTTCACAAACCAAGACATCAACAAAACATCAACACACACAAGATGTCAGGCACTCATCTGTTGTATATTCTATTCCAGATTGGTATTTTATAATTCCAAGGTAAACGCATTGCAGTTGAAGACATGTAATTCGACAGGCTAACCAAGCACTTTATTTAGTGATCATGTTTCCATAACCCCGAGAAACAAACCACGCCTCACAAACAGACTATCGTTCACTGACTGGCTGAGAGTAGAGTGGGCGGTGTTTGCCTTTAAATTAGAGCGCTTTTCGTCGTTTATGCTAATGAAAAATATTATTGATAATTTGCATGAGAATATAATATATCATGCGTTAATGGATAGATTTACTTAAAAACCTGTGCGCACATTTTATGCAGATCCGCTAGATGGATTCATAAGTCGTGCACATATGCCAAAACACTGACGTCATTTGTTCAATAAAACAGGAAAGTGTTTGAATTTTGCGTTATCAACTAATTTCCATAGGATGCACTGCCAGTACTCACAGTCACATTCACAGCTTCTGTTTGAGGACGTCCTTGACCCTATCGTGACCTTGCATAACGCCACCCCCGTCTCTGTATCTGCACAGTAACATTTCAGGTAGCAGGTCATCAATGCTGACGTCACACTGTGAGGCGGCAAAGCTACCGTCAGATGCACGTGCGCACCGGCAGATACGACAGGTTCATCTCGTGAAGCACGGACTTCAGGCGCGAGATATTAGTGAGGGTGCGTAAAAGAGAAATGGAACTGTCTGTGACGTCGGATTCGTTGATGAGCTTGACAGTCGTGCTGAAAAGTTGTTTTTGTCTTTGGCATAGTGTCAGGGTTTCTGGAACAAATTAGATTATAACCTTACGCACAATAAATGATAAAATATAACAATATGCAAATATGTAAGTGTTCACTTAACGTAACCTGCATGGCCCGGTCATGGAACTTCACGACACCGGTGACAAAACAACCTACACTCGGTCCGGTTTAGTAAAGTCACATTTGGCGCTTCAGGCAATTTGGAACCAGGACTGGTTCTGGAATATATACGCTTGTCACCGAAATCTGATACCGGAAGTAAGCTCGGCCCCGTCTTGCATATTGCAAGTTGGGCGCGCGCAAAGAGAGCCGGGAACCAGCTTAGTACTGGAACTAGGTATAATTGGGTATTATTGACTGTTGTTTATTTGATCATTTATTCTGAGAACACAGGAAACGTAAATCGTCTTCTTTATGTCTGAATCAGACAAAACATCCCACGAGACCTAACCGTCCTTACAACGTAACACAACTACGTTTCAAAACATATAGGTTAGGACTTCATGTATGTAGTGATAGATAGCTATTTATCTAATTCTACATTAACCACAGAAATTGCAGCTTTCTTATATACTAGGCACATAAAGAAACTGTGCATACAAAATTTAAAATCTAAATTTATCAAACCTGTGTAGACACATAAGGATTTAAACTCAGAGATTAGTGACATGTATCAACATGCATGCACGTGCCACGTTCCGTGACGTCAGTGGGTTCGTCAGCAGAGACGTGCAATACGTTGTTGCACGTGCATTCCGGGAAAGAGAAACAGAGCAAATGAATGCCACACAATACTGTCACTTTGGAAAGCTCAACCCCTGCCCTTGCGATCGTTCAAAAATTAAACGGCTATTGAAACGCATAGCATGCCAAGGCTCACGTCTGCACAACGTCATGAGGCCATTGGGATGGTCCGTGGGGGAATGTCTCAACGACAAGTGGCTGCACATTTCCACTGCCACCGGAACACCATTTCTGCACTGGTGAGACGCTACCAGAACACAAATGACGTCATCGATCGGCCACGTTCTGGACGTCCACGTGTAACAACGCCAAGACAGGACATATGGATAAGGGTGACCCATCTTCGCCACAGGTTTCAGACTGCAGTGATGACTGCCCGAACCATCAGGACTTCGCCGTATCCACTAACACAGTTCGACAACGTTTACGTCATCACGGGATCAGACCACGACGTCCCGCCATACGGCCTATCCTGACACAACGTCATCGACAAGCTCGCCGAATGTGGTGCCGAAATCATGTCCGCAGACCCTTGTTTTGGTGGAGAAATGTTGTTTTACAGATGAGTCAGGTTTAACATTTCCCATAGTGATGGACGTCAACGTGCCTATAGACGCGTGGGAGAACGTTATGCACAGGCCTGTGTCTTGGAGAGGAATCGCTTTGGTGGTGGTTCCGTGATGATTTGGGGTGGAATAACAGCACGCCAAAGAACTCCTTTGGTGATTGTTCAGGGCAACTTAACTGGTGTGGGCTACAGGGGATCAGATTCTTCGACCTGTGGCAATTCCTTTTCTGCAACGTCATGGCCCTGGGTTAACATTCCAACAGGACAATGCCCGCCCTCATACGGCAAAAGGGTTGCTATGGATTTCTTGCAACACCACAACGTTGACTTACTGCCTTGGCCTGCAAATTCACCGGATCTCTCCCCGATAGAGCATGTTTGGGACGAGATGGATCGACGTCTACGCCGTCTTCCTCATCCGCCAGATAACGTCCTTGACCTTGCAACAGAACTTGAGAGAATCTGGCGTGACATCCCACAAGCCTTCCTTGCACGTTTGATAGGCTCTATGCGTCGTCGATGCACTGCTGTTCTCAATGCCGATGGTGGACATACCCGTTATTGAGCTTGTGACATGGTCGTTTGACCCCTGTCCCGCTTGTGGACTCGTGACGTCATTGTGATTGACTTTTCAATTGAAATTCTCCCGACTTGTTATGGTCTCATGATCCCTCCATTAAAGTTTATATGTACCTTTGACATTGTTATCGTACTTATCAACTGGGATAATATTTTGACAATGCACAGTTTCTTTATGTGGCTAGTATATTTAGAGTATTATAACAAGGACATCAGATCAGCTAAAGTGATTTCAAGTAGAACAGGCATCTCCTTTGTTCGTTGTTTATCGTGTTTGGAAAATATTGCAAATGGATATGGCATTGAGCACCAGGAGGCGCAGGCAGGTCTGGAAAATTGACTGTCGGTGACAGGAGGCGGCTTGGTATTCTTGTTTCAAAACAAACGATGGAGTTGGAGAAAACTTAAGACTGGATATGATGATATAGAGGAATTGTGGCTGCCTGTAAGGAGACAATTAGAACTGAGCTGCATGCAATGGGTTGGCAGAAAAGTCGAGGAATTCCATCACCGATCATGGAAACCTGAACAAAAGTAGCGAAGGTTGAACTGGTGCTTACAGCAGAGAAAATTTTAACTGGGACAATGTGATTTTCTCTAGGATGAAAGTTCTGTGTGGCTGTTTCTAATACACTGACATTCTGGACCAAACAAACTGAAAAACCTTTATTATCAGCGCCCAAAAGGTACAGTCCGACATTGAACGTGTGGGTTGCATATCTTGGTGTTAGGGGCAACGCCCCCTCTGTGTATTTTGAAGGGAATATGAACAGTGAGCGGTACACAGATATTCTCGAGGGACATTTACTTCCATTTGTTAACGTGTTCTATGGACATTTTTGGATTTTCCAGGAGGACAATGACCCAAAACATCGTTCAAAGCATTCACAGGCCTGGTTTCGGACCCCTGGCAATATGACCAAGCTATAGCCCTGACCTAAATCCAATAGAAAATGTTTGGGACTTATGAAGGAAAGTGCTAATAAGAAAATCTGACCAAAATATTGCTGGAAATGAAAGAAGAGGTGGTCCGATATTGGGACAGCATCGACCACGACTTTCTAACTTTGATCAGTAGTATGCCCCACCGCATTGAAGCCTGCATTGCTGCCCATGGTGACTTGACAAAATACTAACTGTTCACCTGTCTTTGAATCTGGAGTTATGTTCTGCTAATATTCACATTCAATACGTGAGTAATGAGTGAAAATAAAAGATTTACAATCTTTTAAAATTCTCAATAATTTCTGGTTGTACTGTAAATGCTATAATTCAGGTTATAAAATACCTTATTTTTAATCGTATTCCAAACAAAGACTTTTGAGTCTTGAGGTTGTCCAGCAAGAGTTGACAAACTACTATGATATTACTAAAGCAATAGCGTTTTCAACTTATTGATTAAAATAAATTTGTTAAGTTTTGGTCCAGCTGATGTCACTGTTTATTTATTGACACTGCTTGTGAATGACGTAACCATTCACTTTTATGCCAAATCAACTTGTCATATACATTGTTTAACCGCAATTGTATCTCACGTTTATTTTTGTAATCATTATTGATCTGTAATGAAGTCGATGTATGATATGAGGTACGAAAACAAGTGGAATAAAAAAAAATCGAAAGTAAAAAAGTCCTGGTGATAACAACAATGGCTATAACATTCATAATCAAGCTAGCATTCAACGTTGGTTCTCTAGCCAATTACCTTGTCAACGTTGTGATGGTTGCACCTTTTGCAGTTCAGAGAAAAAATCATATTTTGAATATCATAGCGTCAAACCATGGTTCGTCCAAAGAGCACATTGAAGAAGCAACAAGCATACTGTGTCTACGTGTGTTAACGCAGGCATACCTACTGAACCCTCTCAGACAGGACAACGCAGTGTTAACACTGAGCATACCCTACTGAACAGTCTCAGACATGACAACACACTTACTGTGTGTTGTTAACGCGAGCATACCTACTGAACCCTCTCAGACGGGTCATCACACCTACTGTGTTGTGTTAACGCAGGCATACCTACTGAACCGTCTCAGATATGACATCACACTTACTGTGTGTTGACGCGAGCATACTTACTGAACAGTCTCAGACATGACATCCTGCACTGTGTGTTAACGCAGGCAAACCTACTGAACGGTCTCAGACATGAATCACACTTACTGTGTGTGTTAGCATGCAGGCATACCCTGCTGAACGGTCTCAGACATGACATCACACACTTATTGTGTTAACGAGGGGAAACCTCCTGAACGGTCTCACATTATGAATCACACTTACGTGTGTTAACGCGAGCAAACCTACTGAACTCTCTCAGACTGTGACGGCGACACTTACTGTTGTGTGTTAACGGAGCATACTTTTACTGAAGGTGTCAAACATGACATGACACTTATTGTGTGTTAACGCAGGCATACCTACTGAACAAGTCTCGAGACAGGACAACACAGTGTTGATGTAGGCATACCTACTGAACAGTCTCAGAACCAGGACAACACGGTGTTGATGTAGGCATACCTGCTGAACAGTCTCAGACATGAATCACGCACTGTGGTTCGTATGGCGTAGGCTAATGCCACCATCAACTGCTGTGTTGTCTGTCTGCTTTTCGGCTGGGCTGTACCATCAACACTATTGATCCTGATCTTCGAACTGGTATACCTGCGGTCAACGTAAGTGTCATCGTATGTTTGACGCTCTTCGGCAATCTCTCCACGCAGTGAAGATGTCATGTCATGTCTTAATGTCTGAATTCGATGCTTTTACACGTGAAGATGTGATGTCATGTCTGGTGAAGTATGCCTGCGTTAACACGTGAGGCGTGATTCGCTCAATCGCGAACTGTTCAAAACAGGTTTGCCCTGCGTTAATCAATGATGTCGTGATGGTCGTATAACATAGCTGTACACGGTAATCGTGATGTCTTTATCGAACATGTATGCCTGCGTTAGCGTGGAACTATCTCAGTGATGTCTTACTGCGTTAGCCATTAATGTTGATATGCGGTGTTCGGTATGCCTGCCAACACTTTCTCTTGAAAATTCGTGGTATTGCGTTAACTGGCTAATAACTTCTTTCAGCTGTGGCTCTTTGGAGGAACCATGGTTTTGACATGATTTTCTCTGAACTTTCCCAATTAAACCGTAAACGGCGACAGGCAAATGTCATTGAGAACAACGTTGAATGGCTTAGTTATGATGTTGCCAGCTTATTGTTGTCTGGAACGCTTTCGATTTTTATTCCCGCTGCCGCGCTATCGACGCTGGAAACCACGAATCGGCTAATGCAAAACGCAAACGTGTGTGCGGTTAAACTGGCTATTATCATGTTGAAGTTGACACGGCGCTCAAAATGATGGTTACGTCTGGCTGTCATTAATGGCACGGTGACAGTTTCAACAAAATTTGTACATCACGAGTTGACATATTGCTGGTAATATCATGGTGATTTGTCGGCTTTCTTGCTGTACCGAACTCAAAAGTCTTTGTTTGAATACGATCAAAAATGGTATTGCAACGCAATTACCAGCATTGTGCAACCAGAAATTGATGATTTAAGGTATGAAATCTTTATTTCTTTCATCATTGATGATGACAACCAGCGAACGAATTCAAAAGAACGAACGGATATTGTTTGTCGAAAATCTGCATGAACATCACGATGACCCTGATCAAAAGAGAGAGATTAGAAAGTCGTCGTTTGTCCCAACGGACCACCCTCTTCTTCGTAATATTGTCGAATTTCTTATTTCATGAAGTCCCCGAAGCATTCTGTGGTTGAATAGAACTATAACTTCGGTCATATTTGGTCCTTCAGACACCAACCAATGCTGTTTGTTTTGAATAATTATCTGAAAAATCAAAATATCACGCCGCTACGTTCCGGCGCACAATGGTAAGTGTTCTCCTCGTATCTTGACCGGTACGCCGCTTTCATATTCATCGACCCTTCAACGTACCCGACTACGCGAACTGATACGAAAGATGCGAAGATAAATTAACGATAAACCACCGTCACCGACGACCGACCTTCTGCACAAAGGTTTTCTTCGGCTTAAGCCGTGGACCGATGTCGCCCACGGTGCGGCCACGATATAAATCATCACGATCTTCGGATTTTCTGGCTTTCCGTCGTTGTTTTAGAAGGCTGAAACCAAGCCGCTCCTGATATGTTTTCAAAACGCGACAAACGGCGAACGAAGAGATGCTTGCGTTGCTACCAGTACTTTGTGATCGCGACGATGCAGACCGCCTTTCTAAATCAGCTTCAGATATTCTCAATGCATGCTGATCACTGAAAATGATAAATCTGCTATTAATGATATTTGATTGATGTCTTTGAATACGACCAACGCTGACCAACTGGTCGGGTGGTTACGTCCGATTAACTTCGACTGCAAAATTCGTATTCTGGTCATACTGAGCACGCTCATGCGTTATTATCACGGTCCGAACGAAACTGCGATAATGAGGATCGTTCGCGCTGTCGGGAATTTCGGTGAAAAGGTCAATCTGTTTTGATACAACGTTTCGTAATCTGGCTCAACTCTTTGGTATGTTCGACATTGAACAACGTACGTACATTTCAGAACCTGTCAGGCGATGCCGAAAAGACTTTAATGTTCGCATGAACAATTTATCTGAAGGATGAACGGCGTTAACTATCGTCCGGTGTTTGAGCCGAAACGATAATCGGCGTTGTGTGTTACTGAAAATCCGTAACCCGCTGCCGTATGGTGGGCGTGTCGGAATGTTAACAGAGATGACGTTCATAACCACCAGGTCGAAGAATCGTCTAATACGCCAATGAAAGCCGCCTGGTGGCACCAACAACTAACGGCGTGCTTTATTCACCCCAATCATCGCCATAAACGACCTCTCAGAACAGGCTGATATGGCGATGCGTATAGGCACGTTGACGTCCGTCGCTATGAAATGTTAAACCGGACTCATCTGTTTCTCGGGGTCTGCGGACATTTCGGTACATTCGACGACTTGTCGATGACTTTGATGATGTTATGATCCGTATTGTTATTAAACGTTAATGTTGGTGGTCGAACGTCGCTCACTGCAGTCTGAAACTAATGACGTGACGTTGATCGAACGTATTGACGGCACCGGTGCGAAATATGAACCGTGACGATCGTTGTCTAATGACATAAATGACGTGACGCGAACGACATGGCGTATGCGTTCAATAACCGTTGTTGCTGGGGAACTTGACTTTCCCGAAATTGTTTTATTATTGTTCCGGAATGCGTGCGGAATATTATATGACGTCTTGGTATTGACGCGTACAAATGTTGGCTGGCGCTATGTTTAAATCGCTTAATAATGTTTTGTCATTGGGTACCCAATTTTGTACGTTTCGTGCAAGGTCGTTTTAGCGGGCTTTCAAATATCGCAACGACCGGCTATTCAATTTCTCTGGCGTGTTTATCCCTTTGATAGGACCGGCAATTCAGGGTATTTCTGTTGACATTCGTTATAATATTGTTTCTATTGTACTGGAAGTCGCCGGAAAACGATATGATAAATGATCGTTTGTCTTTCGGCAATGATGATAATCAGATTACGTTTTGATGATGATATTAACCGCACTGGCGACTGCAGTTCTGTGGTTAATGACGGAATTAGATAACTGTCTATCATATCGGTCACAACCTGTATGTTTTTACGTGGTTGATGGTTAATGGACGGTGATCGTGGGGATGTTTGATGCAGTTTACGTTTCTTGATTTCTCCGGAATGAGTGATCGATGAGCGGCGGTCGATATTGCCCAGTCATACTGGTTCCGGTAACGGCTGACTTATACGCGCGTAACCGCAATATGGGGTTATTTTCCGATCGAATTTCATTTAAGCGACTGAACCGATCTGAAATTAGCGCGGTATGGCGACGATCGTTTACTTATGTTATTAATATTTTATCGTTATTGATGTGAAATATAATCTGGTTGTTCGAAAGCGACATAACCGAACATTTGTCAACCGTCGGCAATCGACGTCACCGAACAGTTCGATGTTTTGCGCCATCGCTCGATGTCTCGCGTATAATCCTTTCACGGATAACCGATACTGCCGGTACTGCGACGACATCACCGATCATTGACGTTATTAACTACCTGATGTTATGCGAAGGTGACGATAACGGGTCGTCTTAACGAGCGTGCGTCAATATCGTGGAAGTCGATCGTCCGGCA